>NC_134909.1:294213-311713 GCF_041734735.1 Babylonia areolata
AACCCCAACATCTCAGGAAACGTCATCTCTGTCCCTGACCCCGGACCGTGGGGCGGGGAGCCCTGTACCCACCCCCAGCAGCCCCCAGCAGTCACGTGACTGTGGGTGAAGAGCAGACAGGCCCCACATCCCCGTCACGACAGAGTCTGGAGGTGCTGTTGGTGACCGGTGACAGAGTCTGGAGGTGCTGTTGGTGACTGGTGACAGCGTCTGGAGGTGCTGTTGGTGACTGGTGACAGAGTCTGGAGGTACTGTTGGTGACCGGTGACAGAGTCTGGAGGTGCTGTTGGTGACTGGTGACAGCGTCTGGAGGTGCTGTTGGTGACCAGTGACAGAGTCTGGAGGTGCTGTTGGTGACCGGTGACAGCGTCTGGAGGTGCTGTTGGTGACCGGTGACAGACGAGCTGGAGGTGACTGCGTCTGGTGACCGGTGACAGCGTCTGGAGGTGCTGTTGGTGACTGGTGACAGCGTCTGGAGGTGCTGTTGGTGACCAGTGACAGAGTCTGGAGGTACTGTTGGTGACTGGTGACAGCGTCTGGAGGTGCTGTTGGTGACCAGTGACAGAGTCTGGAGGTGCTGTTGGTGACTGGTGACAGTGTCTTTGTCATGTCACTGCTGCTGGGGACATCCACAGACTTGTGATTCTATTTATAAATCCGTGGGGGACAGTGTCAGAGTATCGAAGTGTCTACACAAAAAGTGTCTACACAAAAAGTGTCTGTTGAACGTGAAATGGCTTTACTTATATTTCATACTTAACATGTGAAGACTGCTTTATACAACACGCAACAGAACATGTCGGGGTCGGGGGATGACAAACCGAATGGACAGAGGGACGCCAGGGTGTCACACGTCTTTTTATAGCATTTTTTGCCCGGGGTCCCCCAGTCTTTTATAGCATTTTAGCCAGATGTCCCCACGTCCCCTTTTACCATTTTTAGCCAAATTCACACATCTTTCCATAGCATTTCGCCAGGGTGCACACGCTTTCATAGCATTTCAGCCAGGATGTCACACGTCCCCTTTTATAGCATTTTACCAGGGTGTCACACGTCTTTCCCTACATTTTTGCAGGGGTCCACGTCTTCCATAGCATTTTGGGGGCCCCCCCCTTGCCGAGGGTTCACACGTCTTTCTATAGCATTTCAGCCCGGATGTCACACTCTTTTAGATGGGTACATTTTTTTTAAAAACCCCCGGGTTCCAAACCCCCAAAAAGGCCGTGCCCCCTTTTCCATTTAAAGGGCCCCCCTTTTTTTAAAATTTCAAAGTCCACCCAAAACTTTTGAGGGGATTTAAGTTTTAGAGAGCCAAGTCTTTTTAAAATTTGGGGGTTTTTTTAACACACCGGTCCCCCCTTTTTTTATAGCATTTTACCCGATTCCACGCTTTCCATAGCAATTCAGCAAGAAAAATTTTTTTAAAAACACCGTTTCCCCCTTTTTTAACATTTTTAGCCAATGTCCCCCTCTTTTCCTAGCATTCACCCGATTCACATCTTTTTTTACCCAAACCCTTCCCATTTGAAATTTACACTCTTTCCCCCAAATTTTGCCAATGTTTTTTTTAGCCAGGATGTCACACGTCTTTCTTAAAAATTTCACCGGGGAAAAAATTTGCCCGGGGCACACATCTTTCCTAGCATTTCCCAGGATGTCACACGCTTTCCTTACATTTCACCCAAATTTACACGTCTTTCTATAGCTTTCAGCCAGGATGTCACACGTCTTTCTATAGCATGTCAGCCAGGATGTCACACGTCTTTCTATAGCATTTCAGCCATAGTCCTAAACACACACCTGACATCAACCATTTTCAGAACATAAAAGAAATAATGTCCAACCAATTACTTTTGACTGAAATTGCCGAACCCCTGTTACATAGTCCAATAGGAGTTTTCCTGTGATGCGATCTTCCGATATTGAACTTTATCAATAATTTAATTATTTATTTTTATTTATTTTATTTTTTAATTGGTATTTATTTTGTTAATTGCTCTTACGCGGGTATATACGAATTGTTGATTCCATTGTGCTAGTTTATCCCTTTTTTGTGTATCACCCTTTAACCATCATATCTAACCCCAAATCACACACACACACACACACACACACACACGTGACACGTCTAATATCACTCAAAGTGAAAAGACGTTAAATTAAAGAACGAACACACTCACACACACACACACACACACACACACACACACACACACACACTCTCTCTCTCTCTCTCTCTCTCTCTCTCTCTCTCTCTCTCTCTCTCTATCTCTCTCTTCTCTCACTTTGACCCAGAGTTTGACGTGAAGATGAAAAAGAAAAAAAACACAATGTACTTATTTTCCTCCAGACACCACGGTAGACGCGCACTATTTGTGCAGCGCATTCAGTGAACAGCGTAGAACTGCAACAAAAGCGGCGTCTTTGAGTGTCAGCAGGTGTAGCCGTGTGTGGCTGGGCCCAGTCCATCAGGAACAGCACGCTTAGGAACTGCTTGAACAGAATATCAGACGGCCGCTATTGTGTGATAAAAAAGGTAAGCATTATGCAATCGCTGGCTAAAGAAAACGTCAGCGTACTTTGCTAAGAGTTTCTGTCGCTCAGGAAACGTCACGTTGTCATTGAGAGTTCCATTGCGTTACCGACCGCTGTGGCTAAGTGGGTAGCTTCACGAACTGACGACTGGGGAAAAGGAGTTCAAACCTCATCACTGAACTCTCTCCGTCTGAACGACAAAAGAGGCGACAATGACAGTGTTTTAACGCTGCTGACACCCCCAATTAAAATCAGTGTTATCAGTTTAGTCTCTCACATTGAAGATGCAGACGGAGACAAAGAATACATGACATTTGTGACGACGAAAGTAGGCTGAGCCACTCAGACACACACTGGACACCAGATGGGCTTTCTGTGGGGAGGAGAGGGGGCAGGGGGGGAAGAAAGGGAGAAAACTGACTGGTCGTCCAGAATGAGTTAACTTCAGAAAACCGAACCTCTCAGTGGGATGCGTCCAGTCTCCTGCAAGAAAAGGAGAGATAGACAGACAAATATATTAAAATAGATAGATAGATAGATTTAGAGATTATTTTGTTTTATTTTGTTTTGTTTTCAGAGAAAGGGTAGCACAGAGAGCAGAGAGCAGGTTCAGATGCGAGGAAGGTGCCATTTGAGAATTGACATGTTTTTGCTTGCTATTAGAAACAAGTGGTTGTCGAACTAAAAGTAACATGGTTGAAACGGACTGATTTTATCTTAAGCAGCTGACTTCGATCTGCATTCTATTGTTTCACAAAGTTCCAGACATCCCCTGTCTTCTTCACGAATTTTCTTCTTCAATAAACGGAGTGAAATCACCACGTGTTGGTCTGTTCATAACCAGGAAGCCTTCAAACGTGCATGCATTGTGAGAGTTTATCAAGTCTAACGAAAACACATGTCAACAAGTTTTGCTGATTTTTCTTTGTGAGCCAAAATACACACAAATCTCAATACTGTCTATCTATCTATCTATCTCTGTGTGTGTGACAGAATGTCGGGACAAGACACAGCAGCCAACCCCACTGGCGCTCAGGGGAACCCCGCTGTACAGGTCAGTATGTCAGTGTGCATCCTCATGATTCAGCTCAGTAGTACAGCAGTTTGACAGTGTGCATCCTTATGATTCAGCTCAGTAGTACAGAGGTCTGACAGTGTACATCCTTATGATTCAGCTCAGTAGTACAGAGGTCTGACAGTGTGCATCCTTATGATTCAGCTCAGTAGTACAGAGGTCTGACAGTGTACATCCTTATGATTCAGCTCAGTAGTACAGAGGTCTGACAGTGTACATCCTCATGATTCAGCTCAGTAGTACAGCAGTATGACAGTGTACATCCTTATGATTCAGCTCAGTAGTACAGAGGTCTGACAGTGTACATCCTTATGATTCAGCTCAGTAGTACAGCAGTATGACAGTGTACATCCTTATGATTCAGCTCAGTAGTACAGCAGTCTGACAGTGTACATCCTTATGATTCAGCTCAGTAGTACAGAGGTCTGACAGTGTGCATCCTTATGATTCAGCTCAGTAGTACAGAGGTCTGACAGTGTACATCCTTATGATTCAGCTCAGTAGTACAGAGGTCTGACAGTGTACATCCTCATGATTCAGCTCAGTAGTACAGCAGTATGACAGTGTACATCCTTATGATTCAGCTCAGTAGTACAGAGGTCTGACAGTGTACATCCTTATGATTCAGCTCAGTAGTACAGAGGTCTGACAGTGTACATCCTTATGATTCAGCTCAGTAGTACAGAGGTCTGACAGTGTGCATCCTTATGATTCAGCTCAGTAGTACAGAGGTCTGACAGTGTACATCCTTATGATTCAGCTCAGTAGTACAGAGGTCTGACAGTGTACATCCTTATGATTCAGCTCAGTAGTACAGCAGGTTGACAGTGTACATCCTTATGATTCAGCTCAGTAGTACAGAGGTCTGACAGTGTACATCCTTATGATTCAGCTCAGTAGTACAGAGGTCTGACAGTGTACATCCTTATGATTCAGCTCAGTAGTACAGCAGTATGACAGTGTACATCCTTATGATTCAGCTCAGTAGTACAGAGGTCTGACAGTGTACATCCTTATGACTCATCTCAGTAGTACAGCAGTTTGACAGTGTCCATCCTTGTGATTCAGCTCAGTAGTACAGCAGTTTGACAGTGTCCATCCTTATGATTCAGCTCAGTAGTACAGAGGTCTGACAGTGTACATCCTTATGATTCAGCTCAGTAGTACAGAGGTCTGACAGTGTACATCCTTATGATTCAGCCCAGTAGTACAGAGGTCTGACAGTGTACATCCTTATGATTCAGCTCAGTAGTACAGAGGTCTGACAGTGTGCATCCTTATGATTCAGCTCAGTAGTACAGAGGTCTGACAGTGTACATCCTTATGATTCAGCTCAGTAGTACAGAGGTCTGACAGTGTACATCCTCATGATTCAGCTCAGTAGTACAGCAGTATGACAGTGTACATCCTTATGATTCAGCTCAGTAGTACAGAGGTCTGACAGTGTACATCCTTATGATTCAGCTCAGTAGTACAGAGGTCTGACAGTGTACATCTTTATGATTCAGCTCAGTAGTACAGAGGTCTGACAGTGTGCATCCTTATGATTCAGCTCAGTAGTACAGAGGTCTGACAGTGTACATCCTTATGATTCAGCTCAGTAGTACAGAGGTCTGACAGTGTACATCCTTATGATTCAGCTCAGTAGTACAGAGGTCTGACAGTGTGCATCCTTATGATTCAGCTCAGTAGTACAGAGGTCTGACAGTGTGCATCCTTATGATTCAGCTCAGTAGTACAGAGGTCTGACAGTGTACATCCTCATGATTCAGCTCAGTAGTACAGAGGTCTGACAGTGTACATCCTCATGATTCAGCTCAGTAGTACAGAGGTCTGACAGTGTACATCCTCATGATTCAGCTCAGTAGTACAGAGGTCTGACAGTGTACATCCTCATGATTCAGCTCAGTAGTACAGCAGTATGACAGTGTACATCCTTATGATTCAGCTCAGTAGTACAGAGGTCTGACAGTGTACATCCTTATGATTCAGCTCAGTAGTACAGAGGTCTGACAGTGTACATCTTATGATTCAGCTCAGTAGTACAGCAGTTTGACAGTGTACATCCTTATGATTCAGCTCAGTAGTACAACAGTTTGACAGTGTACATCCTTATGATTCAGGTCCGTAGTACAGCAATCTGACAGTGTACATCCTTATGATTCAGCTCAGTAGTACAGAGGTCTGACAGTGTACATCCTTATGATTCAGCTCAGTAGTACAGAGGTCTGACAGTGTACATCCTTATGATACAGCTCAGTAGTACAGAGGTCTGACAGGAAGTTGGAGACAAGAGCTGCTGTGGGTTATTCTCTTCCTTTCTTTCGTGTTTTCACATCATACATTTTATATGGGCTCAATTGAGTGGGCTATGTCTTGGTGTCTTTGTTCGTCTGCCCGTCTGTCTGTCTGTCTCTGTTCCTGTCTCTGTCTCCGTCTGGCATAATCGCTCACTTGATCGTCCTCTTCACTGTTTCTTTTACATTCATACATCATCACATTTGATTTTGTTTGTTTCATAGAAACGTTTACTGGAGGAAATTTTACCCCAGATGTCTTCGGTAATATTGTACAATATAATTGTCCTGCAATCAGACTCTCCAAAGCAGGTCGAAAATCGGGCGGCGTGATTTTACTTGTCCGAAATGAACTGCACCAGTTGGTGAAGAAAATCGACCATGATATTGAAAACTGTATCGTGATGAGAATATCCAAAGAATTATTTAAGACTCTAATAGATGTGATTCTAATTTGTGTTTATGCAGCACCCCCACAGTCCCCTTTGTATATTTCGTCACGTTTTGAAAATGGTATTTCTGCTTTAGAATCATGTATGCTACATGTGACAGAAAAAAATAGGAGATTTTCCATTCATTATTTGTGGGGATCTTAATGCCCGCACTGGAAATACGCAAATCTGTCATGTAAATGATGTTGAGTATTTTATAACATCACACCGTGAATCAAACCATTTGGATATGACCACGAGGGATTCACAAGATAAACAGCAAAATTACTTTGGTAAACTGTTCCTTGAACTAGGTTCACAATTTGATTTATGTATTATAAACGGCACAACCGAGAGAAACAGGACAGGTAAACTTACTTTCATTTCTAAACACGGCTGCAGTGTAATAGACTATGTTGTAGTCTCCAGATCTATTCGTTATTTAGTACACGACATGTTTGTAGACGAAAGAATAGATTCTCAGCACATGCCTATAGTTTTGATATTGTTGTGTAATAATTATGGAAAGGAACCTCGAGAGAACAGTTATTCTATAGAAAAAATAGTTTGGAATCATGACTACTGTAGTATGTTTGAAGGCAGTCTCATGCAACCAGACTTTGCAACCGCTTTGGAAGAAGCTAGAGAACAATTAAATACAAGTGTAAATACTTCGATAAATATATTCAAGAATGCATTGAAACAGGCGTCAAGATGTATGACAAAACGACTCAAATATGGTAATAGGGAACAAAAGCAACCGTGGTTTGACAGGGAATGCAGGGAAACAAAACGAGATGTGAAACAACTACTTAGGATCCTGAGACAGGAACGATCGAAAGAAAATATAAATCAATACATAGAGCTTAAGAACTACTATAATGTTTTGATAAAATCAAAATCATATTTGTATAAATCGGATCTTAGAAATAAGCTGATGAATGCTACAAAAGACCCTAAACTATTGTGGTCCACTCGGAAAAATGTCAGACATAAATCAAAGAACAGATTAGGAAACATTTCAAAAGACGAGTGGCAAAGGCATTTTGTTAATGTTTTCGAAGCAGCGCTAGAGCCACAAACAACAGTTCATACTGACAACATTTATAACCATGACGAAACTCAAGAACTAATTGATTTGAACTCTGATATAACCCGGGAAGAAATTCTTGATTCAATTAATCATCTTAAACGCAACAAAACTGGTGGTAAGAACGGCCTGATTCCAGAGATATTCATACATTCAGCTGCTTGGATATTACCATATTTAGAAAATCTGTTCGATTTTGTTTTTTCATCAGGACAATATCCAGATTCATGGACACAAGCAATCATACAACCACTTCATAAGCGCGGCAACTCTAATGACCCTAACAATTACAGAGGAATATCCCTCTTAAATATATGTAGTAAGCTTTATAGTTATATTCTTAATAAACGTCTGGTTAAGTGGATTGAAGAAAATGTTATCACTGGGGAAGAACAAGCAGGGTTCAGAAAAGATCTTAGCACTATCGATCATGTTTTTACTTTATTTGCTGTTGTCCAGAAACATCTAACATGTAGCAAAAAACTATGTAGCATTTATTGACTTTTCCAAAGCCTTTGATTTAATTTCCCATGCAAAATTGTGGCCAGTTTTGATTGAAAATGGAGTATGTGGCAGAATGTTAAAAGCCATCCAAAATATGTACAAAGTGGTAAAAGCATGTGTAAGATTTGGCAATGGCGCAGGTCTCACAGATTTCTTTTTCTGTCAGAAAGGTTTGAAACAAGGTGAAATTACAAGTCCACTACTGTTTTCAATGCTTATAAATTAATTGTCACTTAACATGATTAACAATGGCAAAGATGGTGTACAGCTCCATCCTGACATTATTGAATTGTTTATTATTCTGTTTGCAGATGATGTTGCCTTATTGTCGTACACAGTGAGATGTCTTCAGCATTAGTTAGACTTACTGAGAAAAAATGCTGAAACTCTTGATCTATCAGTTAATTTAGATAAATCTAGTATAATTGTATTCAGAAATGGGAGTTACATTTCAAACCACGAAAAATGGTTTTATAATGGGGTTGTGCTGAAAACTGTTAACTCATACAAATATTTAGGTGTTTGGTGTTTAAACTACTCGTTTAAGTTTCTCGCTCACTATGAAAGAACAGACCTCAAAGGCAAAATTAGGTATAGTTGAAATATTCAGAACCTTGTGGAAATTAGAGGATGTTGCTCCTGGCATCTTTTTCACCATGTTTGATTCCCAAATAAAACCTATTATATTATATGGATCTGAAATATGTGGAACCTTAGATACATTCCATTCCGAAAAAGCCCACACATTCGCTCTGAAAAAATTATTAAACGTTGCACCTAGAAAACCAAATGATATGGTTTATGGTGAAACTGGAAGAGTACCATTACATATAGACGCAAAAACAAATGCCATCTGATACTGGTTGTGCCTTTCAAGAATGACAGCTGAAAGGTTGCCTAAGAAAGCCTACATTATGCTTGTAAATCTAGACAATAACAATAAGAAATGCTGGGTATCAGATATTCGCAACTTACTTGCTATGTATGGATTTGGTTATGTATGGCAAAACGAAGGTGTACAAAATGTAACCTGGTTTTTACGTGTCTTCAAAGAGCGATTAACTGACTGTTGGAAACAAGGATGGTGTAGTGGGATCCAGGAACACGAGCGATATTCTGTATATAGAAAATTTAAATTTGAATTTTCATTAGAACCGTATTTCGAGTACATTAAGAATAAGGCATTCAGGGACATTTACATCAGATTCAGATTAGGCATTACTGATATAAGTATCCATAAATTTCGCTATTCCACAAACCTTCCTGTGGACTTACGTTGCCATTTATGTAAACGACATATTGATGATGAATTTCACTTTCTGTTCAGCTGTCATTCAAATGAAGCAATAAAATCAAAATACCTTCCTCTGAAATTTGCGCAAGATCCAAATAAACAGCAGCTGACAATTCTTAACGACTGTAAATATATGACAGATATTGCTCGATATATTTATCACAGTTTGAAATTTAGATCAACCAGTTAAGTAATTTAGCGTTTATTATCTGTTTATTTCCGTATCTCCTGGGCTGATGGCCACATGTTCCAAGATGTGTAAACCGAAAACCAGTTCATCCATGTCCATATCCATTTTGTGAACATCTCAGTGTGTGCGCGTATGTGTGTATCGGAGAGTGTGGAAGAACATTTTACATGTGTTTTGGTGCTTTTGATTTCCCCTTTCCCCCCTCCCCTGATATGAGCAAGGTTTAAGTCAATGAACAATTTGTCTTGTCTTCTCTTGCCTTATCTTTTACATTCATATAACGACAAGACAGTGCCTGCTTTACACATGGTTATGTCGAATTATCTGACACTGAAAAGGCTATAATTAGAACATCTAACTTAGGACGTCTAATGCATGCGATTATTATGCTTTTGGACTCACTTGTGTAAACAATGAGTCTGTGTAATAATCCGATGTTTCGGGTATATCAGTCACTTATTTGAAAAAGACAAACGGACAGACAGGTGTACAGATGCATATATTGAATATAAATATGCACACACACACACACACACACACACACACACACACACACACACACATGCGCGCATGCACACACATTGACACATACACATACGTATTGTTGTTGTGTCATTTTTGTTGCTGCATTTGGTTGTGTGTCTTTTTCTGTTTGTTTTTTGTTATTAAGTTTATATGTGAGTGTGTGCATGCGTTCTCGTATATGTACGGGAGGACTGGGTAGGGGGTGGGGGGGGAGGTGTTGGAGGGAGTTGGAGGGTTAGGGGGCGGTTTGCTTGTGTGTTTGTACGTGCGGGAGTGTGCGTGAGTGTGTGTGTGTGTGTGTGAGCGTGCAGAGAGAGAGAGAGAGAGAGAGGGGGGCGGGGGGGTGTAGAACGGACAGACAGACAGGCTGACAAAGGGACCCAGTGTTTGTGGGGGAAGGAGTGGGGGATGGGTGGATTAAAAGACGTAAAAGTAACGCAGTCACACAGGCTCACCCCCATCCTCACCCCTACCCTACCACTCTGCTGCCTCCACACCCCCTTCCCCAACCCTCCATCTCCCCACGTACACTCTCACTCCCTCCCTCCCTCTTCCATGCTGTGAGTTCAGCATGTGATCCAGTGTTCGTTTTGCCGGGCTGTACGGTGCAGAAAGGGGCAGAGATTATATGTGAAAGAGTAACAGGGAGGGGCCATGTTTACTTGCTGCACGTCATAGATTTGCTGTCGCTTTGAGTGCCTCCATAGTTAAACACTTTTTGGGGTGGTCATTGTAGTATAACATATAAACATTTTTTCTCACTCCATGTTTCTTGAATCCCCCTTCCACCTCCAAATCCCCACCTCCCATCCCTTTGTCCTTCTCCTTCTGTCACTGAACCATGAGGTCCAGGTGGGCTGTGGATCCAATGTGAAGGCAAACATGACAAGTGTCATCCACTTCACTCACGTGTGGTTTTTCTGATCACTACTGCAGGTGTGCCTGTCTGTCTGTCCCGGTTCATGGCCTGTCGTATTTTGTGTGAGTGTCTGTCTGTCCCGGTTCATGGCCTGTCGTATTTTGTGTGAGTGTCTGTGTGTGTGGGTGTGTCGTGTGTGTGTCCGTGGTGTGTCCGTGTGTGTGGTGTGTCCGTGTGTGTGTGTCGTGTGTGTGTGTGTGTGTGTGTGTGTGTACGCGTGTCTCTGATGAAAACTGAAATAATTGCACATAATGATATACAGTTGAACAGTTTACACTGGCCATGCAAACGCATGTAAAAATGTAAGCAGCTCTGTTGCCCTTCAACAACCACCACTCTTCTTCCCACCCCCCACTGCCTGTGTTGAATCCACGATCTACACCCCCCCCCCCCTCACCCAACCTCATGTTCTCAATGAGGAAGTCTTCCTGAAAGAGATACCCTGGTCAGATTTACTTTCAGCACTGCCACCCTGGCCCCGTCCCCCCTCTCTCTCCCTCTCTCTCTCTCCCTCCTCATCTCTGTCTCCCTCTCTCCCTCTCTCTCCCCCCCTCTCTCTCCCTCCTCATCTCTGTCTCCCTCTCTCTCTCTCCTTTCCCCCCTCTCCCCCCCCCCTCTCTTTCTCATCCTCTCTGTCTCCCTCTCTCTCTCCTCCCCCCCCTCTCTTTCTCCCCCCTCTCTCCCTCTTTCTCTCCCTTTCTCTCTCTTTCCCTCTCTCCCCTCCCTCTCTCTCTCTCGTTATTTGCCGCTCTTTATGGGGCACGGCCAGGTTGGCAGTGCAATGCTGGGTATCTCTTTTAAGAAGACTTCTCATTGAGGACATCAGATTGAGTGGGACACTGAAACTGGGAAACTGAAAAAGGTCTCGAACACACTGCAACAGCTGTAAAGTTGGCAGGGGCCTCAAGTACACCTCGACAGTTAGAAAGTGTTGACAGAAGCCTGAATCATACATCAACATTTATAATTTGTGACGAAGGTCTCAAATACACCTCAACATCTATAAACTGATGGCAAAATAGAACCAAGCTTGATGGATACCATAATATACATTCAATTTCAATTAAACTTGGTCTTGTTACTTGGTTATGGGTACAGTATGATTCCTAAAGAAAATCAGAATCAGAGGTTAACTGTCAAAATCACAGCCTGGCGTACGATATTGATAGAAAACATTTCTGCGTGTAAGAGAGAGAGCAGGTCTTCTATATAATCTTCAGGAAAGTTAGTACCATGAGTGGTCATGGTGAAAACAAAACCCTTGTTGAAAACAAGGTCAGATATCATGGTCACAACATGGCCTATTAGGAAAATGTAAAGGACAACAGAACTTTGTTTTTCTTAACCAACTTTCATTCAGCATGGTATACCATGAAGTGATTTGTTTTGGCCAGAACATTAATGTTTTGCAAAATTAAATGCCAAAGGTCAAGGTCACATTATTGTGTCTTTTTGCCAGACTTCCTTTTTTTCTTCGTTTTTTTCTTTTTCTTAGTACTTCCTTTGTTTGATCAAATGGATATCACGAGTGAGTCTTGAAGGCTCCACCTCTCTTGTTATTTGATAAGATATAAATGATAGGAGTGCATGACAATCATTTTTGACTCACTTGTGTAAACAAAGTGAGTCTATGTTTTAACCCGGTGTTCGGTTGTCTGTGTGTGTGTGTGTGTGTGTGTGTGTGTGTGTGTGTGTGTGTGTGTCCATGGTAAACTTTAACATTCCCATTTTCTCTGCAAATACTTTTTTTTCCCCGGACTTTCTTGGGTCGACCACCGTTTTATTTTGTACATGAATTCATTATAACAATTCAGAGTAGATGGAAAAGAAAGGGAAAAAAAACAAAGAAAGAAAAAAAAAGAATACAGTGTACATTAACAATAACATCGTCATCATAAGTCATTATACTTATAATATATTGTTCTATCAATTTGGTCAAGGTGGACACATTTTCATCATGTGTAACAGTGCAGTTTTATAACATATAATAGACATTATATCTAGCATCAGCATAGAGTTATGGACACTTTGCTTTTTTTTTTCCAACATTTTTTTTTAATTCCCCATCATTCACCCATCCATTCCACAAATCTTACATTCATTCATCAACATCTTTCTGCTGTGGTCGTTATACAGGGATACCTGCAAATGGACAGGAAAAGAGAAATGAAAAGTGTCATGGAAACATGCAACAATGTTGGCAATGACATGATGTTGTAAAATGCATAGAGCTTCAAGAATATGCGCTGTAGTGAAACATCTTAATAAATACATAAACAAATAAGTAAATAAATAAACATTTCTTGAGACAATACGGATAAATTATGTGACGGATGTCTTCACATTCTTTTTAAAGAAATGCTATATCAATGTATTACTGATTTTGATTTTTTTTTTTAGCCTCTATTTATTTTTTAAAATATGCAGCTCTTTTTTTCCAACAATGTGAGTCGTATTTATAGATTCTGAACAAGCAAGGCAATATAAGGTTTTGCAAAACAAAAATGTAGGTCATAAAAATCATAGTCTGCGAAACGAAGAAGACATGGAGGTGGACACATCATTTGACAACTTGCAAAGCTCAACGTGAGCACGTGAAAACGGAGAGTTACGGCCCTGATGAGACACAACCCTGACACGAATACCTTGACCTTCAGAAAGAGACATGTGTGAACTCACATAAAATTGTCGTCATTTTGCATGCGACGCTCCTTACTTGAAGACGCACATCGTGTAGATCAATTAAAGCAAAAAGACCCTCAAATACACATTGGTCTTTTGACTAATTTCTATCGGTAAGCAAAACTTGTGTTTTCTCCCCTATTCATATGTAGTTATTTGTTATTATCGTTACCGTTGGGTTTTTTTGTGAGCTTTTTTTTGGGGGGGTGGGGGTCCCTTTTTTTTCTTTTCCTTTAAAATACTCTTTTCTTTGTGCTCTGGACATGGCTTTCTTCATTGACCGAAAAAGAAAAGAAACAAACAAAACAAACACAACAACAGCAACAACAACAACAACAACAAAATCATACTAATCATACTAATAATTATAGTAATATTGATGGTAGAGGAGCAAAATAAGAAAAGAACATTTTGTGTGATAAAGAAAAAGGAGATAAGAATAGTCCCATTCATGCTTCTCTTGTGTGTGGGTTTTCTAATGATGGACATTTGTTGCGTGCTTTAATATTCTGCATGTGCATACGTCTGTCTGGGTTTCTTTATGCATTAGTGTGCATTGTATGTGACATTTTCACCCAATTCTTTCTCAAAAGACAATGATGACGACAACAACAATAATAGTCAAAACAGCGATAATGATAATAATAATAATAATAACAGGTACTCAGAGGAGGAGCTGAAGAGGAATGATAATGATATTAATTAGATGCATAATTATTGCTGTTACTACCTTAGTCAACAACGTCATTGCAGTTTTCATATACAATTAGGTATGTGCCATGTATATGCAGAGCATTATCAATGTTGTCAAGCATTATGTTTATTCTGTACCTAAATGAACTGTATTTTTCGACGTGAGACTTGCTGTTAAAAAATTACTAAGATTGGAGATGTTGTTTTAGTTTTCTTGGCAATACTTATGCACATCTTTCCAATAAGTATTATTCTGTTTATAGTATTTACCGTGCAGTTTTTAATTTCTTTGTTTTGAAAACCAAACAAGACTTCGTTTACTGTTAATTGTACGTTTTTTCCAATGTTACTACTTATATAACGTTCAACTGCTTTCCAAAAATTATTGACATTTGGGCATTCAAAAAAGAAGTGTTCAATAAAATCTACCACATCTTTGCAAGTCGTGCATTCATTGTCATCAGTCACATTCATTTTATGTAGCAGAATATTTGTTGGGTATATGTTATGAAGGATCTTCCATTGCAGTTCACGCAGTCTTACTTCTTTTGTTCCAAATGAGGGATTAGCCAGATATCTTTATTCAATTCAATGCCAAATTTTCTTTTCCAGAATCCACATGCACACGGATTTCTTGTCTCTCTGTCATTTGTTTGATTATCTAAATATTTTGATATTACTTTTGGCTTATCATTAAAGTTGTTTGCAAAATGTCTTTCATTAGTCAAAGTGTGAATTTGTGTGTCTGCCTGTCTGATCCATTCTTTCCATTCTGCTGGAATAGCATTCATCAAAGCATGATATTCAAAATAAGTGACAGCATTGTTTTGAGGTACTTTCCTTTGGATTTCCTCCAGTGTATATGGTCTTTTATCTTCTATTTTAATTATATCCATAATTCTGTCTATTCCAATCTTAGACCAATTAGGAAAGAATAATACTTTTTTCTTAAATTGTATGAGACTATTATTCCACAAAAGTTGATTTTGAAAATTGTGAAAATGTACGTTTTCTGCTGATTCTATTGGTTTGGTTTCTAAGTAGGTACGGAGAACTTTTCTCCAGAATTCGTTTGTAATATTGTCAATTTCTTTTAATTGATTAGGTCTGCAATTTACGTCGAGAACCTTTGGCCATTTTCCAAATTGCTTAAACTGCCATTTTGGGATGTAACTCCAGTTTTCGTCTGCAGTTTTGAAAAGTTTTCCAACCCATTGCAGATAAAAACACTTTTGTAAACTGACCATATTTATCATTCTTAATCCCCCTGAGTCATAATTTCCTTCCATTACCTTCCTTTTAATTTTTTCATATGCTTTTCTGTTTGTGTGTTTTCTTTGCCAAATGAACTTGTAAAGAGTTCTGTTTATTTTCCTAAGAATATAGTCTGGCAAACCAATTGCTTGCATAACATATGTAAACTGACTTACCAGAAGAGATTTCACAATTACTATTTTTTCCATGTATGCTTAGATCTCTATGACTCCAAGTCTTTATCAGATTTGTTATCTTTTCTACTCTCCCCTCCCAATTCTTTTCGATGTTTTGGGCTCTGATGCCATTTTGAAAGTAGATACCTAATATCTTTATCATTTTTGTTACTTCAAAAGGAAGGTTTTGGTTTTCACAACCTGTCCCCAGTTTCATGGCCTTAGTTTTCTTTTGATTTAATACCAAGCCTTAGAATGTGGAGAAATCATTTATGATGTTGTAAGCTTTTAACATGTCATCTTTGTTTTTCAGAAAAAGAGTTGTATCATCTGCTAATTGTTTTATTTTCATTTGCTTGTCAATTTGTCTGTCAGTAGGAAGTTTTATTCCTTTTATATTGCTGTTTCTAATCTTGATTGCCAGTATTTCTACAGCTAAAATGAAAGCTAAGGGTGAGAATGGGCATCCCTGTCTGATGCCACATGTAACGGGAAAGGGCCGTGAAATCCATCCTCCATGATTGATACTGCTAAATGTATTTTTGTTCAAAATATTAACCCATTTTACAAATTGTTCACCAAACCCAAATACTCTAAATTTATGCAACAGAAAATCTCGTGAAACTGAGTCAAATGCTTTGTAATAATCTAGGGCGAGGAGATATCCTGATTCGTTTGTATGGTTCAGATAATCTATAACATCATCGATGGATCTAACTATTGATGAAATGTTTCTTCCTTTCAAGTATCCAACCTGGTCCGGATTAATTAATTTATATATAACTTTACTTAATCTGTTTGCAAGGGCTTTTGCCATTATTTTATAGTCTGTGTTTGTTAGAGTTATTGGTCTCCAGTGATCTAATTCATTACGTGATAATTCTTTTCCTTTGTGCAAAAGTTTGATTATTCCACGTCTCTGTGTATAAGACATTTCTTCGTCTGCAAACGATTCATTGAAAGAATTAGTTACAAGCTTTTTTAGTTTTATCCAGAAGAATTCAGTGCTTAATCCATCACTACCTGGAGACGACCCATTTTTCATTTGTTTCAATGCGTTGCTGGCTTCTTCTTCTTTAATAAGTCCTTCACATAATGCTGCTTCATCTTGATCTAACTTTGTGAATTGTTCATCTTTCAAGAAATCGTCTGTTGCGTTTGTAATGTTATTTGTTAGTGTTGTCTGACTGTAGAGATGTGAATAAAATCTGACTTGTTCTCCATTGTTCTTACAAATACTTATCATAACATAATCATATTTGATCTAGAATTTTCTAAGCGGACGAAGAATTTTGTACTTTTTTCTCCTTCCTCAATCCATTTTTCCCGAGCTCTTACCTGTGCACCTTTTGCTTTATTGAGCTCAAGAATCTCGAGTTGTTGTTTTATACTTAAAATGTTTTTGTGTACCTCTTCATTGTTGTGACCATTGAATAACTGTTTTTCCAAATGATTTAACTGTTTCAGTAGTACTAATTCATTATTTGTTTTCTTGCATGCATTATTTTTACCATACTGTATGCAAAACCCCGTTATTTTTTATTTTGCACAATTCCCATAATTCTATTGACTTACCTTGGTTTACTGTTCCATTTTCATCCATAAACTGATGAAGAAAGATGTTCATTGACTGTACGAAAATAGGGTCTTTCAAAAATGAATTGTTGAAATGCCAGTAGCCTGGACCTCTTTCAAACCTGGAAAAAGTAAGTTCTGTAATAACTGCCTTATGGTCAGTATTAGAGATAAACATATTATTACAACTGACAATATATTGCGACATATCTTGACTAGCAAAAACATAGTCGAGTCTGCGAGCTATGAATGGGTTGTAT
>NC_134909.1:319213-326713 GCF_041734735.1 Babylonia areolata
AAAGATGACTAAATATTTTTGTAATCTTGAAAAAAGACATTTTTTAAGCAAACAAATGTTGAAATTAGTTACATCTCAAGGTAATATTTTGACGGAAACAGACGAGACTTTATTATAAGACTTCCTATACAGAGAACAGGAAGTAAAAGACATAGACATTAGCAGTTACATTAAAAGTTTGTCCAGTCTGGATGAATTTGAATCAGAGCAACTATAAGGACTTATAACAAAACAGGAAGCCACAGAAACACTAAGAAGAATGCAAAACGACAAGAGTCTAGGCACAGATGGAATGACTGTAAACTTCTATACATTTTTTTCTGGAAAGACATAGGGGACTTTGTAGTTAGATCACTGAATGAAGGTTTTAAAAAGGGAGAACTGTCAGTTACACAAAAAGAAGGGATAATTACATGTTTACCAAAGGGAGATAAGCCAAGAGAATATTTACAGAACTGGAGACCTATTTCGTTGCTAAACGTAGCTTATAAGATAGGATCTGCATGCATAGCTGATAGAATCAAGACAGTTCTACCAAAGTTAATACACGAACATCAGACAGGTTTTATTCCAGGTAGATATATTGGCGATAACATAAGAAGCCTGTATGACATTATGCATTATTTAGAAATTGAACATCGTCCAGGCGTGTTAGTATCAATAGATTTCGAAAAAGCATTCAACTCATTAAATTGGTCATATATGAACACTGTATTAAAAGCCTATGGATTTGGCCTAGATTTATGTAAATGGATTCACACCTTTTACAAGGATATAAAATCATATGTCATTGTGAACGGTAAAGTATCCAAAGGCTTGAAAATACAAAAGAGGATGCCGCCAGGGAGATCCAGTCTCACCCTATGTGTTTGTATTATGCTCAGAAATCCTGGCGTGCAAGATTAGGGAAGATGAAGAAATTAAAGGCATACATTTATTAGATACCATATTTAAAATTAGTCAGTTTGCTGATGATACAACATTCACATTAGAAGGAGATAAAGAATCGTATGAAAAATTGTTTGAAACACTAGAGGGATTTGAAGAATTTTCAGGGCTAAAAATTAACTATGATAAAACATTAAATGTCTGGTTAGGAAGAATGAAGAACTCAAAACGCCGGTATCTACTAGAAAAGAAAATGAAATGGACCCCCCCCCCCCCCCCCCCCCCCCCCCCCCCCAATATAAACTTTTAGGCATTTGGTTCACAGAAGATCTATCAAAAATAACTGAAGTGAATACAAAAGGCAAATTGATAGAAGCTAAGAGGCTTTTCAAGATTTGGTCAAAACGTATATGTACACCCCTTGGTAGAATTGCTATTTTAAAATCACTTATACTTTCAAAACTCATTTACTTGTGGATTCTTCTTCCCAATCCCCCGGACAAAGAGATAAATCAACTACAGAAACTGTGCTAAGAATTTATATGGGATGACAAAACAGATAAGATTAAAATAATATATACAGTACATAATGTTGGAAATGGAGGTTTGGGTATTCCAAATATACAAAAGTACACAGAGGCTCTAAAAATATCATGGATTAGGAAATTACACACAGGAACAGCAAAGTGGAAAAAATACTCTTAGTCAAATCCCCAGAAATCAACTCCCTGGATCTGTATGGACCAAGAAAATTTGTAAACACTGAATGTAATAGTTTCTGGAAAGATGTATATTGGGCATATGTGAATTTTACAAAACATGTTAGGTTAAAAGAAGCACAAGAGGCACTCGTAGAACCACTTTTTCATAACGACAAATTTAAAGTCGGTAATAAGACAGTTTATTTAAAAAAATTGGACAAGTAAAGGTATTTTTCTGGTTAGAGATATTGTAGATGAAAATGGGTGCTTCCTTAGTCATAAAGATTTCACAGAAAAATATGAGGTTAATTATTTACTGTATATGGGATTTATACGTTCCATTAAAAGTTACTTGCGCACAAACAATATTGCTATCACAGACAAAACTTGCAATAAAGAACCAAAAGCACTGCAGATAATAGCTAATGTTAAGAAAGGATCTAAAATTTATTATATTACTTGAACCAATTTTTCTATACAATATAAATTCTTTTATCAAGTGGGAGCAAAAAATAGACATTGCAATAAATTGGGATACCACTATGAAACAAGTGAAAAACATAAAGGAAGTAAGATTGAAATGGTTCCAGATTAGAATATGTCATGGTATATTGGTTACAAACAAAATACTTAAAAAAATGGGAATAACAAATAGCGACATGTGCAACTTCTGTAAAAACGAAATAGACAATTCAACACTACTTATGGCACTATACATTTACTCAGCTCTTTTGGGGGGACTTAGAGAATGTCTTGAAGTAAAAGTGTGAAAATTGTGCAAATGTAAAGTTTAATATAGAGTTAGTATTATTTGGAAATGATGATATTACAAAAACAGGTGAAATATTTGACTATATCATTCTAGTGGCGAAACATTTCATTTATAAATGCAGAATAAATAAAATCAAACCATGTATAAAGTACTTCCTAACAGACTTAAGAAACATATATAAAACCGAAAAATATATACACTCGATGGAAATGATGTCCATAGCATTTTCTAGAAAATGGTGCCCATACATAAAAATGATTGAAGGCAACGAGGAGTAGAGACAACCACGAATGTAACGTTTGTTCTTTTATTTTTTTTTTTCCCCTTTCATTCATTTACTTGTTTTTAACAGTGCATGTGACTTTTTTGTTTGTTTTTTTTCTCGGTATGAAGACAGTGTTGTGTCGTTTTCCTGATTTGTAGTTTAGGTGGTGCACAGTGGCAAATATTGTTGATTTCAGATGTTGGTTTTGTATGTCCGTCTGTATGTATTAAATGTTAAACTCGAATAAAATATTTATTTAAAAAAAAAAACCCAAAACACAAAAAAACAACAACAACATCAATTGAAGCAATGATTACAATATGAATTGTGTATAAAAAAAATTTAAAAAAAGAATAAGATAAATAACATTTTAAAAATAACAAAAATTCTAAATACAATAAAATAAATAAAAAAACAACAAAAATTTAAAAATAAATAAATAAATGAATAAAAATAAAAGATAAAAACAAAACAAAAAACCATCAGATAAATACATAAAATTCTACTACTACAAATAAACATATTTAAAAGAGCGTGGATTCGAACCCAGACACTGCATGACGGCCCGGACACTGTATCGGCACTGAGATAGGCGTCTTAACCACTCTGCCAGCTTCCTCTCCCTTGTGCACAGATCCCCAGACAAGGCTAATCGATCTGTTTTGTCCTGTCTGTATGCATGAACATCCTTTCGTTTGTACCGATACGGATCATCGATAAAAGACAATTGTGGCACGTCGATTGCGTTATCCCTTCACAGATCCTATCCTCGTGATGGTCAGCCTATAATTACTGTGACATTTGAATTACTTCCCTTATGCATGTTATCATTGTTTATCTAAAATATGATTGGTTGGGGACTAGACAGAAAGATGGCAACTTAACGTTCTCTTCAATAAATAGATCTTGTTAATCCACATTTAGTTTCTTATGTGTATATATTAATACAATGAAAGAAACACAACATGGTGTCATAAGTGGGATCCAGTAACAAGATCGTGAGTTTTTAAACGGAAAATTATCGTTGCGAAATAAAAACGAAGCTGTAAAACCGTTGTTGCTGGAAGCTGCTAGCACGTTGTGACGTTAGTGACCAAGGACGCTAGAACGATCGTTCAGGAATCGATTGAAGATTTAAAAGAAAAGCAATGTCTGAAGAAGAAGACTATCGAACAGCGAGCAGCTCATCAAGATCAAGAAGACGACAGGTTACATGTAATGTTCCTCCACCAGCAAAATTAGCTATTAAGAATGGATCGTCCATCAAAGAATGGAAACGTTTCAAAAGAGCGTGGAAAAACTTCGAAGTCGCCACAAGATTGCAAAACGAAACTCCGCAATACAGATGTGCAGTATTTCTGTCATGCGTTGGTGAAGAAGCAGCCGAACTTATTGACGATTTCTCGTTTGTGAACGACGATGAAAAAGAAAACATTGACACTGTCATGAAAAAATATGAAGAATTTTTTGTCGGTGAAACCAACGAAGTTTATGAAACTTTTGTGTTCAACAAGAGATCACAGAACAACACAGAAAGTATTGAAGAATATGTAGCAGACCTGAGAATACTTGCCAAGACTTGTAACTTTGATCAGCTAGAAAATAGAATGATTAGGGACAGAATGGTTGTAGGAGTGAATGATGATGTTGTTAGACAAAAATTACTTGAAATCAAAGATCTATCATTAGAAAAATGCACTGAAATATGCAGAGCACATGAAAGTTCCAAATCACAAATGCAAAAAATGACAACATCAGATGAAAAGGTTCACAAAATTAAAAGACATAATCACAGAACCAGTTACAAGAAAGAAAAAGACAAAAAGCAACATGACAAAGCAAAGGAAAAAGATGATAAAGAAATCAAATGCACAAGATGTGGATACACACATGCAAAAAGAAAGTGCCCAGCATTTGGAAAAAAATGCACAAAGTGTTCAAAATACAATCATTTCAAACAATGCTGTAAAACAAAAACAAAAAATATACATGGCATGCATGATAAAAAATCAAGCACTGAGAGTGACACAGAAACTGATTCAGATACAGATTCAGAGAGCGAATACAGTGTAGGAGAGGTGAAAGATACAAAAGCAAAAATAGAAGGAAAAGAATTGTTTGTCACTGCAGATGTTCAAAATCAAAGTATCAAATTTAAAATTGATACAGGTGCTCAAGCAAACATCTTGCCACTAAAGACATTCAACAAATTCACAACAAAACCTACACTAAAAAAGACTAAAACAAAACTGACCAGTTACTCAGGGAACACACTGAAAACTGCAGGCACATGTCAAATTGATGTGATGGGCAAAAATCTCAAATTCTTTGTGGTAGACACAAATCAGTCAGCGCTCATAGGACTTGAATCAACAAAAGAGTTGAATATAATTCAAATCTTGACTGTTGATGCTGACACTGTGCAAACAGATTACCCTGAAATATTTCAAGAATTAGGGTGTCTCAGTAAACCACATCACATTCAAGTGGACAAAACAGTCACACCTGTCATACAGCCTCCTAGAAAAGTACCTTTTGCATTGAAAGGTAAAATCAAAGAAGAATTAGACAGAATGGAAAAACTAGGTGTCATTAAAAAACAGGAAGGTCCAACAGATTGGGTTAGTAGCATGGTGGTGGTGGAAAAAACTGACAAAACTTTGAGGATTTGTATGGATCCCAAAGATCTCAATAAAGCTATCAAAAGAGAACATTTTGCCATGCCAACAGTTGAAGAAGTTACAGCACAATTAGATGGAGCAGAATACTTCACAAAACTAGATGCACAAAGTGGATTCTGGCAAATACCCTTAGATGAGGAAAGCTCAAAGCTGTGCTGTATGCAGACACCATTTGGCAGATACATTTTTAAAAGATTACCAATGGGTCTCGCTAGCTCTAGTGAAGTGTTCCACAAAACAATCAAGCAGCTGTTTAGTGACATTCCAAGAGTTGAAAATTGGGTTGATGACATTCTGATATCAGGACGCACACAACAAGAACATGATGATGTTTTGAAAGCAACTCTTGAGAGAGCAAAAAAGATAAATCTTACCTTGAAGAAAAAGAAGTGTGAATTCTCACGAAAGGAAATCAGATATGTTGGTCATATCATCAACAAAGATGGTATTAAACCAGATCCACAGAAGATTGAGGCCATTACAAACATGCCTTCACCAAAATGCAAAAAAGATCTGCAAAGATATCTTGGGATGATAAATTATCTTGGAAAATTTTTTCCACAGATGGCTGATTACACTGAACCAATGCGCAGACTTTTGCAGAAAAAAGCAGATTGGCAATGGAATCATGAACAAGAGGAAGCATTCCAGAAAACAAAGGAAATGTTGACTAAAGTTCCCATACTTGCTCATTACAATCCAAACAAACCAGTCAAAATCACTACAGATGCATCTTCCATTGGTCTTGGATGTGCACTTCTGCAAAATGAAAAACCTGTTGCATATGCTTCCAGAGCACTTACAGAAACAGAACAAAAGTATGCACAGATAGAAAAGGAAACACTTGCTATTGTCTTTGCATGCGAAAAATTTCATCAGTACATATATGGCAAACAATGCATGGTTGAAACAGATCACAAACCAATTGAAAGCATTTGGTCAAAGCCACTAAACAGATGTCCACCCAGAATACAGAGACTCATGTTGAGATTGCAAAGATATGATTTAGACATAACATACAGACCTGGAAAAGAAATGTATGTTGCAGACACACTGTCAAGAGCAACAGCAACAGAGTCACAGTATCAAACAAAAAAGTCAGAGGAAGAGGAAATTCTCAGAATACATGTAAACACACTTTTGGAAAATATAAAAGTGAAAGATTACAAACTGGAAGAAATGAGACAAGAAACAAACAAAGATCCTGAATTTGTCATGCTCAAAGAACAAATATACAAAGGATGGCCTGCAAATAAAATAAATATACCAGCAGAAATCAGACAGTACTTTCAGTACAATGAAGAACTAACTGTCATTGATGGTCTAATTTTCAAGGCAAACAGAATCCTAATTCCAAAATCAATGCAGTCAGAAATGCTTGAAAGGATTCATGAGGGCCATTTAGGCATAGAGAAATGTAAAAACAGAGCAAGAAGAAACATGTTTTGGCCAGGCATGAATAAACAAATTGAAAACATTGTCACAACGTGTGCAACATGCATAAAGTACAGAAACAAACAACAAAAAGAACCTTTGCTGAATCATGATATACCAGAAAAGCCATGGCAAAAAGTAGGAACAGATCTGTTCACTTGGGAAGGACATGATTATTTGCTTATTGCAGATTATCATTCAAAATTCATTGAATTTGCACTACTTCCAGACACAAAAAGCAAAACTGTCATTACATACATGAAATCCATATTCAGCAGACAAGGCATACCTGAAGAAGTAGTCTCAGACAATGGTCCACAGTATACAAGTGAGGAGTTTCACATGTTTGCACAAAAATGGGAATTCAAACATGTTACATCTAGTCCCAAATATCCTCAATCAAATGGATTTGCAGAAAGAATGGTACAAACACTAAAAAAATTGTTCAAAAAGGCTAGGGACAGTGGACAAGATGTGTATCTGGCAGTACTGAACTACAGATCCACACCAATAAACAGTACACTTCCATCGCCAGCAGAGATACTCATGAACAGAACACTCAGAACAAGACTCAGTGTTCCAACAAAGCAACACAAAAGGAAAAAATCAAACAAAGTCAAGAAAGAGTTGAAAGAAAAACAAAAGAAACAAAAAGACTACTATGATAAAGGAGCAAAGGAGTTATCAAAACTCAAACCAGATGATAAAGTCTATGTGAATGACAATGGTTGGATACCAGGAAGAGTTGTAAAAGCAGCA
>NC_134909.1:334213-354151 GCF_041734735.1 Babylonia areolata
ATCTGCGGGGAGGTGAAGTCCGTAGGGGCGACAGGAAACGCATGTGACTCTACCATTGTAAAGAAGGTGAGCGAAGCTTGCTTTTCTCCATGCTTAACCCAAAGTTACGTACTCCACGAGTAAGGATGAGGGTTCTTTCGTGACGTCGTTACACTTTTCTTTGTGCTTAATCCAAAGTTACGTACTCCACGAGTAAGGATGAGGGTTCTTTCGTGACGTCGTTACACTTTTCTCCATACTTAACCCTTTCGTGACGTCGTTACACTTTTCTTTGTACTTAACCCAAAGTTACGTACTCCACGAGTAAGGATGAGGGTTCTATCGTGACGTCGTTACACTTTTCTCCATGCTTAACTTAAAGTTACGTACTCCAAGAATAAGGATGAGGGTTCTTTCGTGACGTCGTTACACTTTTCTCCATGCTTAACTTAAAGTTACGTACTCCAAGAGTAAGGATGAGGGTTCTTTCGTGACGTCGTTACACTTTTCAAGAGAAAGAGACAGAACAAAGACAAAGACGGGGACAGACAGATGAATCAAAGTGCACAGACGTATGTATGTATGCGTACGTGCGTGCGTGTGTACGTGTGTGCGCATGCATGTGTATCTGTGTGTGCGTGCGTGTGTATCTGTGTGTATGTGTGTGTGTGTGTTTGCATTTGTGTGTGCAGCAGCAGTAGTAATAGTAGTTGTATTGGTAGTAGCAGTAGTAGTAATGTGTGTGTGTGTGTGTGTGTGTGTGTGTGTGTGTGTGTGTGTGTGCTTGCATACACACGCACAAGCTCCAGAACGAATTTCACAACACAAACCATTCTGCCGTTCAAGAACGCCATTGATTCTTCTTGTTCTTGTTCTTGTTCTTCTTCTACTATTCAGTGTCGGATCCAGTGGTAATTTTTCATGGCCTTGTTACCATAATTGATATTGTTTTCGATGCATTACTTGTTGCCACTGTAGGTGTTATCACGTTATATCTTTAATGTTTGGTTTTCCCTGCCACTGTTACCAGTTTCCTACTGTGGCTGTGGCAGCTGCTGCAGTTAACGTTGTCCTTGGTGGTAACCAGGTTCGGAAAGCCCTGAGTCAACTGGAGAAAGGAGAGAGGGTACTGAAGCATCTGGTGTCGGACCTGCCTCCAGTGACCGTGACCAAGGTTCTGATGCTGCCCAACGTGTCTATCCAACAGCTTCGACAAGCCATGGCCACTCACCAAGTTGCTGCAAGTGTGAGTGTAAATAGGTGGTGGTCATGACACGCTCCCGTGCTTCGCACACACACACACACACACACACACACACACACACACAGACAAATACAGACACACACAGACACACACAGACACAGACACAGACACACACACACACACACAAACACACACACACACACACACACACACACACACACACACACACACACACACACACACACACACACACACACTGCGCGCACGCACGCGTATGCATGCATGAATGAAATCTTCTTCATTTTACGAAGTATGGGAGGTGGAATGAATTAAAATGAAAACCGAACAAACATTGACCATTTGGGGAAGTCACTTCCCTATGTCACACGGGGTTGTGGTGCTGCCGTTAAAAACAAAACAAACAAAAAAGATATGATAAAATGAATTGACAGCAGATTTAAACTCTGCCATTTCTGTCAGGTTAAACAGTGACCACATTTTATGGACGTCTATATGGTCCAAATTCCTGATATTTTTCTCTTCAGCATGGAACCTGTGGCCAAAGCTCAGGTGACAACCTCAGCACGTTCTTGGACAGTGACAACTTTGGTGGTGTTTCTGGCCAACAAATTCATGGCAGGAACACAGTGCCAGCATGTGGCAATGATTGTGTCAGGCCGCTACCCTGTTAGTCGCACCACTCGGAATAGGATTGTTTTTCCTCCTTGGACACCTGTCTTCATCCTGTCTCTCCGTTCCGACACATGTAGCTGTGCACTAGGACACCTGTCTTCATCCTGTGTCTATCCGTTCAGACACGTGTAGCTGTGCACTAGGACACCTGTCTTCATCCTGTCTCTCCGTTCCGACACGTGTAGCTGTGCACTAGAACACCTGTCTTCATCCTGTCTCTCCGTTCCGACACGTGTAGCTGTGCACTAGGACACCTGTCTTCATCCTGTGTCTCTCCGTTCCGACACGTGTAGCTGTGCACTAGGACACCTGTCTTCATCCTGTCTCTCCGTTCCGACACGTGTAGCTGTGCACTAGGACACCTGTCTTCACCCTGTGTCTCTCCGTTCCGATACGTGTAGTTCTGCACGAGCGGAAAAGAGTTTACGTCACATCATTGAGATGTGCAATATCGCCTGAATCATATAATTATACACAGGATTGATACCACTTTACATTTTTTGTTTCATAGTCAACGTTACCTACATCAATACGGTCTTAATTATCATGCTTTCTGTACTCCAACAGGGGCGTCAGGACATTGAATTTTGATCTCGATCTTGAAGCACATGAGTGTGCATATCTGTATTTGTGCATCACTGTCTATCCGTGTGTGGGGGAGAGGGGGTTCGGGGTTTGTGTGTTGGGGGGGGGACCGCGGGGAGGAGGGGGGGGCGTGCGTGCGTGCGTGTGTGTGCGTGTGTTTGTGTATGTGTGTGTGTGCATGCGTGCATGTGGATGCGTGCGTGTGTGTGTCTGTGCGTGTGTGTGCGTATGTGTCATTGTCCCCTTGTGTATGTAAGTGCGTTTGTATGCGCGCACACACATACACATTCCTGGCTGTTTCTTGTTTTCAAGTCATGCAAGTGTACTGTTCTATCAGAACAGTCACAGATTATCAGCTCCAAACCCTTCCTTTTTTCTCCTACAGGAGCTGTGTAGGTGTGTTGGGATCCCTGACTTGGAGACAGCGCTGTCTCACTGTCTGCTGTCGGACAGCCTTTCTCCACGTGGACAGCACTGGGAGCTGTCGGAGGCAGTACTGAAGGAGCTGAGGAAGTGGCGGTGTCGTGCTTTGACCAGACCTGTTTTCATGATGACGGACTCTCAGTACGACGATTTTCTGGCCAGGTAAGTGTGGAGGTTCGTTCGTTCTTCCGTTTAATGTCTGTCTACAATAATTGTGATTTTAAACGAACATCCATCCCCTTTCTCCACCCCACCCATACCTAACGTCATCACTACTTTCCCTGTTTCTCCTTCCTCACTCTGCGCCCAATAAAGGTATGAACAAAAAACTAACTAACTAATCAACCAGTAACATCACAACAGAGAGCCAGTGGGGCTCCTAATTAATCTCTGAACTTTTTCAAACATGAGTTTGATTGTCATACAAAACATTTCCAGTGGAATCAGATGGAACTGCGGATTTTGTAAATGAATGAGGCAAAAATGTTTTCAGCTGTTCACATTCATAGATGATATGCATGGGTGTTATTGCATTAACACAAATGTATTTTGTATTTTGTATTTCTTTTTATCACAACAGATTTCTCTGTGTGAGATTCGGGCTGCTCTCCCCAGGGAGAGCGCGTCGCTACACTACAGCGCCACCCATTTTTCAGTATTTTTTCCTGCGTGCAATTTTACTTGTTTTTCCTATGGAAGTGGATTTTTCTACAGAATTTTGCCAGGAACAACCCTTTTGTTGCCGTGGGTTCTTTTACGTGCGCTAAGTGCACGCTGCACACGGGACCTCGGTTTATCGTCTCATCCGAATGACTAGCATCCAGACCACCACTCAAGGTCCAGTGGAGGGGGAGAAAATATCGGCGGCTGAGCCGTGATTCGAACCAACGCGCTCAGATTCTCTCGCTTCCTAGGCGGGCACGTCACCTCTATGCCATCACTCCACATATGAAAGTCGCTGCTTTAGGAGTAAATGATGTTTTTGTAGCTTCCGGTTGTAGTTTGTACATTAGACTGGTTAGCCTTCTGTTGCTGTATCGTCCTTTTGTTTTAGAAATAAGTCATGTGATCAGTTTTGCGTGAGTTATAGTTAGCACTATCTCTAGCAGTGTCGGACCCCAGTTTCAGTTTATTGACATAAATTCTGCTGGTTTTCTCCCGTAGAGAATAGCCTTGTATCGAAAATGAAATGTGAATTTCTATAGCATTGTGAACATTCATTGCGCCGCTCATTTCCCATGATTCCTTCGTGAAAAGCGAGCCAATAAAATTTATTTTTTTCTACCACGAATGATAAAAAAAGAAAAAGAAAAAAAGAATTACATGGCGTATTTCGGTAACGAATACTTATCTTGTTTTCAAATGAAAGGATTTAATGTTTCATGTTTGTAATACAGATTCAGAACCAACTCCAAATAATACCTGAAATATTTGGATGGGAAGATTAATTAAACGATTTAGAGACCCGTTGATATAGCCATAAGTTCTGCTGTGAATAGACAAAAGGTGTGTGTGTGTGTGTGTGTGTGTGTGTGTGTGTGTGTGTGTGGTTTGCAAGAATATTTAGTTGACTTATTGAAAAATGGAATGGATTTTTAACTAAGAGAAAGAAAAAAAAGAAACAAAAGGAAGCAGTGAGACAGTTTCAGTTTCTGTTGAGTTAAAACACAAGTTAGAAGATATCGATATCAATGAACACCAATGATACTGTAAACAACCGTTATGATGTTCGATATCAGAAAATGTGTAAGTATTCATGGAAACTTCTTATAACTGAGTTATAAGACATGAGAAACTCGGTGGTCCCGACGACTTTCAGTTCACCAGAGTTGTCACCGAGTTTTATGTCGGTGTCGCGTTGTACCGAGTTGTGTTGTTTTGTCGACACCTGCGATTTTAGTGTAAAACTCGGGGTGGATCTGTTCAGGACAGAAAGGCATCACAACAATGCACCCTTTATATGTGTTAAACTCGGGGTGGATCTGTTCAGGACAGAAAGGCATCACAACAATGCACCCTTTTTCTGTGTTAAACTCGGGGTGGATCTGTTCAGGACAGAAAGGCATCACAACAATGCACCCTTTTTCTGTGTTAAACTCGGGGTGGATCTGTTCAGGACAGAAAGGCATCACAACAATGCACCCTTTTTCTGTGTTAAACTCGGGGTGGATCTGTTCAGGACAGAAAGGCATCACAACAATGCACCTTTTTCTGTGTTAAACTCAGGGTGGATCTGTTCAGGACAGAAAGGCATCACAGCAATGCACCCTTTTTCTGTGTTAAACTCGGGGTGGATCTGTTCAGGACAGAAAGGCATCACAGCAATGCACCCTTTTTCTGTGTAAAACTCGGGGTGGATCTGTTCAGGACAGAAAGGCATCACAGCAATGCACCCTTTTTCTGTGTTAAACTCGGGCTGGATCTGTTCAGGACAGAAAGGCATCACAACAATGCACCCTTTTTCTGTGTAAAACTCGGGGTGGATCTGTTCAGGACAGAAAGGCATCACAACAATGCACCCTTTTTCTGTGTAAAACTCGGGGTGGATCTGTTCAGGACAGAAAGGCATCACAACAATGCACCCTTTTTCTGTGTTAAACTCGGGGTGGATCTGTTCAGGACAGAAAGGCATCACAACAATGCACCCTTTTTCTGTGTAAAACTCGGGGTGGATCTGTTCAGGACAGAAAGGCATCACAACAATGCACCTTTTTCTGTGTTAAACTCGGGGTGGATCTGTTCAGGACAGAAAGGCATCACAACAATGCACCCTTTTTCTGAGTGCTTGTCTTTTTTCACAAAAGGACAACACAGTAACAGAAGACTAACCAGACTGACCAGTGTAATGTACAAACTACAGTTGGTTGCTATAAAGACATAGATGGAACTGGGTGCAGATAAATCGCTAGCTTTGAGTTCAAAACCAAACACTAAAATAGCAACTTGGTCCGACACAGTCGACGAAAAAGGTATGACAGACCACATCCAGCGAGGAACTAAAGAACAGAGGCCGACAGAGTTCAATGCTGAAAGCTCTGTATGTAATTCATCTTAGTTGCAACAACAAAACAGGCCTCTTACACTTGTTATTTACAATTGGTATCGTTAGTGAACGAAAACAACTTGGTGGTATGATCACAATATATATCTATCGGGTCACCCGTAATCCAACGGAGAAAATAAAATCGTGCAGAAATCGAAACAGGTTGTTGATGCCTCATTTCTCTTGGCTCCAGTCAACCACTAGACCACTGCACCTTGAATAATCAACGGCGTCGTCAGTCGTTATCATAACAATCACCATTGTGGCTGTCGTCGTCGTCATCGTCAATCGTTATCATAAACATCTTCACGGCGTGGTCATCGTCTTCATCGTTATCATTACCACCGCCATCATCATCACCAACCTCAGAGTCGTCGTTGTCGTCATGGTCACCACCACACCACACCGCCGTTACCAGTGTTGTTATCCTCGTCATTGTTCTCATCGCCGTCATCACCACCACTACCATTGTCGTCGTCATCATCATCACCATCACATCATCATCATCACCATCACCCTCGTTGTCATCATCATCGTCATCATCATCTTTACAACCACCACCTCCATCACCATTCACCTCCACCAGATTCTGCGGGCCGGCAACAACTATCGAGGTGCCCACAGTCACGCCCCCTCGCAGAGTGGTACGCACGCACGCCGAGGCTGTAGCGGAGGCAGGGCTTAGGTGGTCGGCCCTGTCTCTGTACCCTGACCAGGTGGACGTCCTGAACCGTGACGACCCCATCGTCTACCTGTGTGGACCCCCGGGTACGGGGAAAACTATCATGTTAGTGTTGAAGGCCATGGAGTGGCTACAGAAGGTAAGTGTGTTGGGTGGGGTGGTGTGGAGGGGACAGAGCAGAGGGGGGATTGGGGAGGGGGTAGTGGTGTGTGTGTGTGTGTGTGTGTGTGTGTGTGTGTGTGTGTGTGTCTGTCTGTCAGTCTGTTTGTCTGTCTGTCTGTGTGACTGTGTCTGTGTGTGTGTGTGTGTGTGTGTGTGTGTGTGTGTGTGTGTTTGTGTGTTTTTCTGTATGTCTGACTCTGTCTGTCTGTGTGTATGTGTTTGTTTATGTGCATACACGTGTAGATATAGTGCTCAGTGTCTATATGTGTATGTGTGTTGGTAGGAGCACACGTGCGCGTACGAATGTGAAAGTGTGTGAGTGATTGAGAGAGATAAAGAGAGAGATAGAGAGAAAGAGATAGAGAGAGAGGGGGGGGAGGGGAGGAGGAGGAAATGGAAGTCATTGTGGTCATGTACAGTAGGGATGTGGGGGAGGGGGAAGTCATTGTGGTCATGTACAGTAGGGATGTGGGGGGGGGGAAGTCATTGTGGTCATGTACAGTAGGGATGTGGGGGGGGGGAAGTCATTGTGGTCATGTACAGTAGGGATGTGGGGAGGGGGAAGTCATTGTGGTCATGTACAGTAGGGATGTGGGGGGGGGGGGAAGTCATTGTGGTCATGTACAGTAGGGATGTGGGGAGGGGGAAGTCATTGTGGTCATGTACAGTAGGGATGTGGGGGGGGGAAGTCATTGTGGTCATGTACAGTAGGGATGTGGGGAGGGGGAAGTCATTGTGGTCATGTACAGTAGGGATGTGGGGAGGGGGAAGTCATTGTGGTCATGTACAGTAGGGATGTGGGGGAGGGGGACACACAAAAGCACAAATTATGGATGTTAAGTGTGGGTGTGGAATAGCGAGAGGGGAGGAGGTACAATCATACACTGACAACAACAGACAGACAGGGCGGCGTGGGGTGGGGGGGTGGGGGTGGATGTTGGGGAGGATAATACGACAGCGTTTACAACTGGCCGATCAAGGATGCTCACAACTGCAAGTGACACACAGTGCCGAAAAAAGAACAGGGATTTCGTACACATGGCGTTCATGGCACGCGTCATGAAACGCGCAAAGGCGTGCTGGGAAAGACGTGAATATGTTGACAGCAACAAGTAAGGTACACTCGTCATGGTAGATCGTCCTATTTCTGAAAGTAAATGCTTTTGATGAACAAACAAACAATTAAAAAACAATGGAAGTGACAACTACATTATAGGGTCAAAACATAGCAATATAAATCTGAAAGTATTTGGACAATAGTTTTTTGTCGGGGAGGGGGCCCGGGGGGAGGGGTGTACGATTCACGCAGTGTTATATATCGGGCACAAACCAAGATGAAAATTAATAATGCAGTTTGGATTCGTCCACTTCAGGACAAAACGGACAACTCGTTTTTCTTCTTGGAGCTTCATAACTGGCGAGGTTTCAGTTGGGACACCCTCAGTCTGATTCTGGTTAAATGTTTTCTGAAATTGGATTCTTAATTAGAAGTATTTCGGGATGTCACACGGCTTAAACCTGTCCTTTGATACAAGCACAGAATATAAGTCTTGCACGTGACAATCAATTTTTGCTCAAAGATTGATACACAGCCCACACCTTGATTCTCCCATATATAACCAAAACCATATACAAAAAACGTGTAACATTCATTGGACACTCAGTTATGTTCTGTTTCTGCCATTGCAACGAAGAAGATAAATCATTGTGTAAGTTTTTCTTGCAATATGGCTATCTTCCATTCTGGTGAGCTGTATCCAGTGTTTCATACATCTGATTCAATGTCTGATTATATAACGGATATCGACCAGTTTCTCAAAACACCAGTACGCTTACGTTCAGCAGATGTTAAATGTCAAGTAAATGATCTCCTGTCAGCCCCAAACTACTGAAACGTGTGTTAGAAGAGGCTAATCCTGGAAATCAAATATGTTAAAGCAGCTTTTTTGGATTTATCTCTAAGTTACCAAAAATCAAACTACCAGGGGAGAGAGAGAGAGAGAGAGAGAGAGAGAGAGAGAGAGAGAGACACTTGACACTTTGACACTTTGACTCTTTACTGTCATCAGCTTAACAGCCCATGTGACAGGGGGGTACAGGGGAAGTTACAGTGTCGTTTTATCCAATCATTTGAAAAAGTAAAACAAAACAAAACAAAAACAAAAACTAACGCACCTAATGTTACAAAGGTTATATCAATAAACAACAGCCAACAAATTGCACACAAAAAAATAACAACATCATCATCATCAGATTGACCATCCAAATACTAATTCTATCTGCTTCTACTTTTAACCCTCAAAGAAATCATTTTGGAAACCATTAATGTTTGTATATATTTTGAATTAACGGGCATTTTGATCTTCTTTTTTTTCCGTGTATCTACTGCCTCTGAGACGTATTTTGCAAGTGAGAGGATAATATTTTCGTCATTTGATGTTAAGACACTGACCAGGTCTTTCCTCTTTGCTGCAGCTGTTTTAAAGAGTGTACAGTTTTCCCGAACCTCCTCGTATCCTTTGCAACTGAACATGAAATGTATCTCATCTTCTTTACTCTCGCCACACATTCGACAAGGAGATGTTAATCCACCTGTCTCAAACCATCTTTTATTAGCATTCAGCCCGACTGTTCTCAATCTAAATCTAGCAAGATTGACTCTGTGCCACCTGTTTGTTATGACTGAAATATATCTTTCTGTCTGAAATGCTGTCTTGAAGGAAAAGAACCAGCTATATTTATCATTACTTTCCATTTCTCCATGCCAATTTTGTTTATAGCATGCTATCAATCTATCTTTAAATTCTGAGATAAACACATTTTCGTAACCCACTCCTTGACACATCCAAACAAGTCCAAATCCATGTTCAGTTAGAGTTTTTTTGATTTGATAAACCCAGTTTTGTTTGCCTCTCTCTTCTTGCAGTAACATCATCTCATACGCTTGCTTACATAATCTGGAAGCCGGTAGCCTTGTCAACTTAATCCAATACTTTACACATTTTACGAAAGTCTTAACATACAGTGGATATCTGCCGGTTTCCCCATATAGTGCTGTGTTTGATGAGTGTAGTGGAACGCCGAGAAAACGTTTAATAGCAAATGTGTGCACCCTTTCGAGTTGACTATTAATCAAAAGTCCCCAAATTTCTGCTGCATAGGTCAAAACCGGATCAACTTGTGTGTCAAACAATTTCCAGAAAAGGCTCGTATCAATGGAATGTAGCTTCCGAAAAGATTTGATAATTTCTATTACCCCTTTTTTCCCTTTTTTGCTTGTTTCAGCCCAAGCAGACGACAGACTCAATTTCGTGGTAAATAACATCCCCAGAATTCGTCACTATTAATTCTTTATCACCATAAAACCATTTTTCATGTGCTGAAAGGTGGCCCCCATTTCGAAAAACTATAACATTAGTTTTTTCAAGATTTACAGTTAGCCGCAATCTGTCTGCTTCTTGCTTTAAAACAGTTAGTTGATTCTGCAATCCAATGGCCGTATCAGACAAAAGCACAATATCATCTGCAAATAACATCAAAAACAATTCTACTGCTCCTGGAATCATCTGAATTCCATGTCTGCCCTTTTTTGATATTTCAACAGCAAGTTCATTAATGAAAAACGAAAACAACAAGGGACTTAGCAGACAACCCTGTTTAACACCATATGGACATTCGAAAAAATCAGAATAATTACATTTATCACGTACACACACAAGGACAGAATCATATATGCTCTTAACGGCCGTATAAAGCTTGCCATGTACACCAGTTTTTTCTCAAAATATCCCACAAAATATTACGATTTACAGAGTCGAACGCTTTTCTGAAATCCACAAATGCTACATATAATTTAGAATTTCGTAAGAGATAATTTTGTACCAAAGAATACAGTGTGAATATGTGATCTATCGTGCTATAACCAGCTCTAAAACCCGCCTGCTGCTCAATGTTTTTCTCTTCTGTTTCTGCCCACTTCGTAAGTCTTTTATTCAAAATATGAGTATAAACTTTGCTGATTACACTTGTCAATGCTACTCCTCTGTAGTTATCCGGATCATTCATGTTGCCTTTTTTATCTATGGGGATAATAATGGATTTCGACCAATCATAAGGAAATGTCCCATCTTCAAACAATTTACTGAATAAAGAAACTAAGAATTCTATGACAGAGTTATTTGCATTTTTTAACATTTCACTTACACTAAAATCTGGATCAGAACTTTTACCAGCTTTTAAATTCTTTATACTATTAATAACTTCCTGCTTAGTTATTGGGTCATCGAATAAAGGTTGCTCTCCCCTGTTCTCTTCGTCTTCAAACAAAATTTCTTCTTGTTCAAAACTATCCCCAGCTGCGTTAAAAACATTAAAAAAGTGATTATACCACTGCTGTGTGCTGATATCATTATAGATCACTGCTTTCTTATTAACCGATCTTATAATTGACCAAAACATCTTTGGGTCATGAACATTATTTTTTAGTCTTTTTAACCTTTCTTGTTCAAACGCTCGTTTTTTATCTCTCTTTAGATCAACATACACTTTTCTTTCTTTCGTATAGTCTTCTTTCTTCTGCTTCCTATCAATTTCCGTCTTACATCTTTGAAATCTCTTAAGTAATCTCTTAACCTGTTTTTTCTTCTGTTTACATTCTATATCGAACCAATCATTAAACTCTTTCTTTCCTTTTCCACACACTCTCACCATGCACGCAGCAGCTCCGCACAACGCATTAGTAAACAAATTAACTCCCCTATCCACATTCAACCATAACATGCGGTGAGCTTCACATATACTTTCTCTAAATTCATTACTGTCCAGCTCATCTTTAAACACCTGAACCTTTTCTTCATTCCACACAATTTTGTTTTCACCAGCACATTCTGACTTTGGTTCCTGGTCTTCTACAACACACTGATCATTCTCATATTTCAGTACAACAGGCAAGTGCCAGGAAAACAAACAAACATCAATCTGCAGATCACAACGCTTACATAAATTTTCTGAAACAAGAAAGTAGTCGATGACACTATTTCCATGTGGTGACACAAAAGTAAAATCCCCACTGGTGTCATTATTACAAGATCCATTTATAATCAACAAATCAAACATCAAAGCAAGATCCAACAAAGATTGCCCAAACTTATTAATGACAGAGTCCTTTGAGATCCGTTCAGTTCTCTCTTCACCAGACACATCAGAATCACAACTTGGCACATAGTTCATCATGCTCTCCACTCTTACCTGTTCACACCCTGTTCTGGCATTCAAATCACCACACAACATTATATACTTATCATCTTTTTGTACACACTGTATCATATTTTCTTCTAATATAAGAATGCCATTTTTTAACTCAGTATGATTATAGAATGGTGATCCCTCAGGGGCAACATAACATGCAATTAATATCACATTTTTGTCCACACCAAACACACTTTTATCAATCTCAATTGCTATTGTATTATTGCAGTCCATTTTTATCTCTTTTACATGTTGTTCAATCCTTTTGTTAACCATCAGTACAACCCCCCCCCCTGAGTTTCTTCCATGATGAGACAATTTAATAGCAGGAGCATCAAATTTTAAATGATCTGTGAAAATGCCACTATAATCGAATGTTGAATCAACAAAAGTTTCAGTAAGACAAATGAAATCAAAGGAACTGATATAGTTAATAAACGGTATATCATTCAGTTTGCCATACAAATTTTCAACATTATAATTTAGAAAAGTCCATTCCTTTGGATGGCCAAGCCTGTCCTATTTCTTTCTGTCACGCAGTGTCCTGCCACTGTCACTGACACCAGCTGGGGACTTGCTGGGCTGGTTCTTAAAATAACCGTGTAACCCGCCTTGTCTGCTTGCCGCAGGACCAGTGGTCGCTGCACGTGCGCTGCCGCTGTGTTGTGTGACGTCACGAGGTGTCCCTTTTGTGCCTCTCTGCTGTTGACCTTGGCCTTGACGCTGGGGGACACCAACGTCATCACGCCGGGGGGTCGTCCTGTCAGCCAATCCGTGTCGATACCGGTCACCCGCTGTCACACCTGTGACGTCACCAGGGAGGGAGCCTTCGCTGTGATTGGTCGAGTCCCGTCGTCCTTGACTTTCCGAGTTCGTGCACCCCCGTGTACCCGCTGCCGTGCTGTGTGCAACAGGACTGCAGTCTGCTACGCCCCCTGATGCTGCTTCTGCATACGTTCTGGGATCAGGAGGCAACGGAGCGATCACCAACTTTCCTTTCCTGAAGTATGCCTTCTTGCCTTCTCGTCTGGCCTGAGCAACAACGCTGGATTGTGCTCGCGTCAAATCGTTGGCGACTTTTACACCTTTCTCCGTCAGTTTGTTTCTTAAGTCTCTATCTGTGATAATTGTCATTTTGTCTGTCCATCTGGCAAATCTCACTATCATCGGTCGAGGATTTCCTTCCCTGGTCTGTCCAATACGGTGAGCACGCACAATGTCATCAGGTGTCCACTTTTTCACCCCTCTTTCAACACTGTTCAATGTATCCACCACAGCACTGACGCACGTGTCATTGTTCTCATTCTGTCCAAGTGGGGGAATCCCAAAGAAGCGCAGGTTTTCCCTCCTCGAGTATTCTTCAAGTTTGTCGATTTCAGATTCTATCTTGCTGATTTTCTGCTCCATGGTGTCCACAGTGGTGGTCAGTCTGGTTGTTACCTCCCGCCCCTCTGCTACCTCACTGTGTAAATACTGTATGTCCGATGCCACGTCACTCACAGCTGCTGCCAGGTGGTGATATTCCTGTTCTATCTTATCACAGCGCGTGTTTATGTTTACACATTGTTGCTTCACCTTGTCCAGTTCAGATTTGATGTCTCCCAGGTCCCCTCTGATTAGAGCCGTTTGTTGATCTGTTTGCTGCTTGATGGCCTGGAGAATTTCTCTGGTCACGTCTGACTGCACGCTGGGTTTCTCTTCACATTGAGCCGATGTCGCTGCTTCTGTGTTCTTCTTCACTTGATTGTCTTGCTCGTGGTGGTTGGGGCCGGGGTTCATCTCCACATCACTGAGGAGCAGTTTACGCGCTGAGTGAAACGCGCTGAGCACACACAACACGGTAACCATCTCTGTGGTGTGCACTGCCGAACAACACGAATTGTTGACACCTGACACATCTACGTCATTCGACCTAGTTCCTTGCAACATTTCGAGCTCATTTGTGTATGTTCTCTCGAATGCAGCAACAATGTTCACATTTTTTCCAAATGCACACACGAGAGACACCAAACGTGACCAAGTGTGTGTGTGCGTCTGTGTGTGTGTGTGTGTGTGTGTGTGTGAGAGAGAGAGAGAGAGAGAGAGAGAGATGGGGGAGACACATTATTTTCATTATGAAAGCGGAATTAACATTTCATGCGTAATCACGTTTACTTGCCTTCAGGGCAAGGCGAAAAATGATTTGAAATTTAACATACACACACACACACACACACACACACACACACACACACACACACACACACACACACACACACACACACACAGAGAGAGAGAGAGAGAGAGGTGAATAAAACTACACCCAGTAAGTGAAAACACAGCCCACATATGTCATGCATACATATGCAGAGACAGAAATGAGGCTGTAGTGAAAAACAGATTTCATGCTTTGAAAATGTAACTATCTAAAATTTGTCATCTTTCAGTTTCAGTTGCCTTTTCAAAAGCTAATACATTTTTACGTCATTCTTGACTTAGCGCAAACGAGTAAGTCTCAGTGTCAAAATCCCAGAAGACTCAGTGTCAGTGATAAAGTACTACACAGTTTTTACATATATTTGATTGAATCAGTGTTAACGTTCTCATCAATGTGTTGGGATAGAAGCTGAAGGTATGAACTGTAAGAATGTGATGAACAAGACAGATAATGTCTGCAGCATGATTGCAGGAAAGAGACAGACTAACTGTTCTCTTCAAACAGCGAGTCAGACAGAAAGCTCAAGTCATCTCAAATCACAACAGCCATGGACTTTTACCTTCTGAAAGACAGGACTCTTGAAACTCTCAGAACTAAAAACAGTTTTATTCCTGTGTCAGTTCAATTGTCAGTTTAATTGTTGAACAAATGATTTAACCACATTTCAATGTATCATATTTACCGAAGAGGCTGTATCCAAATCGTGTGTGTGTGTGTGTGTGTGTGTGTGTGTGTGTGTGTGTGTGTGCGTGCGTGCGTGCGTGTGTGCGTTTGTTGGGCAAGCTGGCTTTGCTAAAATCAAAATCTGTCCAAAGTTTCAGTTTGGAAGGATCAACCATGCCTTTGAGTGAAAGTGATAAGGTTACCATTGAAAACTGTTTCAAGGAGAAAGGCTGGGGTGGAAGAAGGATCGTAAAGGAATTTCCAGGCAAGGGGTGAAGTCATGTCACTGTAAACAGACTTATCGCTAGTTTCAGTTTCAGTTTCAGTAGCTCAAGGAGGCGTCACTGCGTTCGGACAAATCCATATACGCTACACCACATCTGCCAAGCAGATGCCTGACCAGCAGCGTAACCCAACGCGCTTAGTCAGGCCTTGAGAAAAAAAAAGGTGAATAAATAATAGATAATCTTACATAAATAAATAAATAAATAAATAAATAAATAACAATTATGATATAAAAAAGGTAGCAGTAATGATAATAAAAAAATAAGATGAAGAAGAAATAAATAGATAAATAAATAAGACAACAATGATGATAAGCAAATAAATGAAAAACATGAAGACACACATTCACACATACACCCACACATGCATAACAGATATGCACCAAACATGCAGTTTCACAGATATGAAAGCACAGTCAAATACATATAAACGTACATGAGCTCCAACACACACACACACACACACACACATTATCCTGCACCTCATCTACCCCCCTCCTCCACACACTCATTTCTAGTCTATGTATCGCTATGTATCAATTTGTCAGGTCAGGTCATTAGATCTGCTACTGGTAACCTGTAATTCAGTACAACCTGTTCAGGGTCGGGTTGCCGGCGACTAAACCGGCACTCCCACTGCTCCCTTCCGGGACTGGTGAGGCGGGTGGCTAGACACCCTTATGGAGATCCATGAAAGGGCGTCGGCTCAGGAGAGCCACCGACGGCCATCTAGCTCCACTGTGCTGTGTGCATGCCACACGCAGTTGGCCCCCGGGGTGTGTCTACCCACGCATGTGAAGTCTGGATCCGGCAGAATCTGCGAAGAAACCTATCGGTTCAACGGAGAGGAAGGCGGTTACAGCAACGAACTGTGGAGTGCAGAGAGCAAGATGAGACACCGAAAGGATATCTTGGTCATCCACTGCATCCGTGCTCATCCTCCAGTCGTCTCGACTTAGTCTTGCCACTGGAAATTGGTGGACCCGGACGAGAGAGTGAGGTCGACGTTGCGCAACGCCTCTTCACTTTAAACAAACTCATCGCGCAAGTCATCAGTCATCCAAAATGACCTTTCATCCTTCATCATTTCATCACCCCCAAGTCCTGTGGCGACAGGCGAGCGACGAAAGTACAGGTGTGGGTACACTGGCAGTCGCAGCCGCAGACCTGCACGCAGGCGGCTCAGGCCATAGGTCGTTCTTCGTCGACAGGAGCAGCGATGGAGCTCGGCAGCCGTCTGAGCGTCTGAGCAGCCCTCTTTAGGAATGCACTGCTCACCTCCCTAGCATGAGGAAGGGGCTAGAAAAGGTGCCCTAAAAATTGCCTGCTCCATATCACCCTGGCCAGCATACCGCGGCTGGCGGGGACCCTACATCAGCGGTCGAAACAAAAAGAAAGAAAAGAAAAAAAACAAGAATCGTTCCTCTCACCATTGGTGCTTGGAACATAAGGACTCTCCTGGACAGAGATAACGTGGACAGACCCCAAAGGAGAACGGCACTAGTTGCATCCGAACTCGCCAGATACAACATTGACATCGCAGCCTTGAGTGAGACTCGGCTTGCAAGCGAAGGCGAGCTCTGTGAACGGGGATCTGGTTACACCTTCTTCTGGAGTGGACGAGGAAGCGAAGAGCGACGTGAGGCTGGCGTTGGTTTTGCAGTAAAAACAACACTTGTCAGCAAGCTAGCTGGAATCCCAAAGGGAGTCAACGATAGGCCCATGAAACTCCCACTGGCATCTGGCCAGAAGCACCTCACCATTGTCAGTGCCTACGCCCCAACCATGACCAACCCGGATGAAGTGAAGGCGAAGTTCTACGAGGACCTTCACTCTGTCATTGCTGCTATCCCTAAAGCAGACAAGCTCATCATTCTTGGGGACTTCAATGCTAGAGTTGGCTCTGACTACATCTCCTGGGATGGAGTGATTGGAAAGCACGGTGTGGGCCATTGCAACCCAAATGGATTGCTTTTGCTTCAGACTTGTGCAGAGCACGAACTGCTGATAACCAACACAGTTTTCTGCCTCCCTACCCGTAACAGGACGTCATGGATGCACCCTCGCTCAAAGCACTGGCATCTCATCGATTACGTCATCGTCAGGAAAAGGGATAGGCAAGATGTACGTGTAACAAAGACCATGTGCGGCGCCGAGTGTTGGACAGACCATCGCCTTGTAGTCTCGAAGCTGAATATTCGAATCCAGCCCAAGAGACGCCCCCAAGGCCAGAAGGCTCCAAAACGGCTCAACATCGCTAAGCTGAAAAACATCACCATCAAACAGTCCTTTGTGGAGCTGCTGGAAGATTGTCTGGAATCCGCCTCTCTGGACAACCAGAATGAGGAGTCTGACTGGAGGACCCTGCGTGAGCTGATCTATAGTACAGCTTCAGAGACCCTGGGACCCATGACCAGAAAGCACAAAGACTGGTTTGATGAAAACTGTGATGAAATCAAGCAGCTTCTGGATGAGAAACGCCGTCTGCATCAAGCCTACCTGAGCAACCCAAAGTCCACATCAAAAAAGGATGCGTACGATGCCATCCACAGGACTGTTCAGCAAAAGTTACGCCAGATGCAGGATAAGTGGCTGAGTGACAAAGCTGATGAGATCCAGGGATATGCTGACAGGCACGATATGAAGAGGTTCTATGATGCCTTAAAAGAAGTCTACGGCCCCACATCCTCAGGATCATCCCCCCTCCTCAGTGCAGATGGGAATACCTTGATCACCGAGAAGGAGAAAATTCTCGAACGCTGGGCTGAGCACTTCAACAGTATCTTAAATCGCCCTTCCTCCATAAATGATGAAGCCATAGACCGTCTCCCACAAGTCCCCATCAACGAAGCACTGGACGATCCGCCAACACTTCTTGAGACCCAGAAAGCAATCCGACTGCTATCCAGTGGCAAAGCACCTGGCTCAGACTCCATACCAGCAGAGGTCTACAAGGATGGAGGCACTGTGCTGACTGAGAAGCTCCATCAGCTGTACTCACTCATGTGGAAAGAAGAGACGATCCCCCAGGATTTCAAAGATGCATCTATCATTCACTTGTACAAGCGAAAGGGGAACCAGCAAGCCTGTGATAACCATCGGGGCATTTCCTTGCTCTCCATCGCAGGCAAGATACTTGCCAGGATCCTACTAAACCGCCTCACAGCACACCTTGACCAAGGTCATTTACCTGAGAGCCAATGTGGATTCCGGAAAGAGCGCAGAACCACCGACATGGTGTTTGCTGCAAGGCAGCTGCAAGAGAAATGTCAGGAGCAAAATGCTGATCTGTTCTCCACCTATGTCGACCTCACTAAGGCCTTTGACACCGTGAGTAGAGAGGGACTGTGGAAGATCATGGCCAAGTACGGATGCCCTCGGAAATTTATTTCCTTGGTCAGCCAGTTCCATGAAGGCATGCAGGCTTGAGTCCAGGACAATGGCGAAACATCTGCTCCTTTTGCTGTCACAAATGGTGTCAAGCAAGGCTGCGTCCTGGCTCCAACGCTGTTCAGCCTCATGTTCTCTGCAATGCTTACTGATGCCTTCAGAGATGGCGATGTTGGAATCGGCCTAAAGTACCGAACAGATGGCAAGTTGTTTAACCTCAGAAGGCTTCAAGCAAAAACGAAGGTCATGACAGACATCATCAGAGACTTTTTGTTTGCTGATGATTGTGCCCTCAACGCTGGATCTGAAGCTGACATGCAACTCAGCGTCGACAAGTTTGCCACTGCCAGCAGGAACTTGGGCCTTACCATCAGCACGAGGAAAACTGAAGTTCTCCATCAGCCAGCCCCACAGAAACCCTACGTTGAGCCCAACATCACAGTCAACGGTCAGAGACTCAGTGCGGTGGAGCGGTTCACATACCTTGGCAGCACACTGTCACGACATGCGACCATCGACGATGAAGTGAACGTCAGGATTGCAAGAGCAAGCGCAACTTTTGGCAGACTCAGTGCAAATGTCTGGAACAGAAGAGGCATTAGTCTTGAGACCAAGTTAAAGGTTCACAGAGCAGTAGTTCTCCCCACACAACTGTACGCCTGCGAAACTTGGACAGTGTACCAACGACATGCCAAGAAGCTGAACCACTTCCACACAACATGCCTCAGGAAGCTACTGAACATCAAGTGGCAAGACAGGACCCCAGACACAGAGGTGCTCGCAAAAGCCACCCTTCCCAGCATCTTCACCATCCTGATGCAGTCCCAGCTTCGCTGGGCTGGACACGTGGCGCGCATGCCAGACCATCGGCTGCCCAAAAGGCTCTTCTATGGCGAGCTGCAACAAGGGAAGAGATCACACGGAGGTCAGAAGAAGCGCTTCAGAGATACTCTGAAAGTCTCTCTTAAAGCGTTTGATATCAACCCTGACTCCTGGGAGGAATCTGCAGTGGACCGTGACAAATGGCGCGCTGCTGTGCACAAAGGCGCCAAGTTGTGCGAGGCCAACAGGACTGCAGCAGCTGTTCAGAAGAGGCAGGCCAGAAAGTCACGGGCAAACAAGCTCCCTGACAATGATATGCGTGTCTTTGTCTGCCCCAACTGTCAGCGAACATTTCGTGCGCAGACTGGACTATTCAGCCATCTGCGCATTCACAGATAGATTCATGAGCATCCTCCCCCCCACCCCACCACCACCCTCCCCCCATCCCCCAGCTGGATGACAATGATGGTCATCATCGATCTCGATGGACACACCACCATGTATCGCAGCTTCCACGGCACACACACACACACACACACACACACACACACACACACACACACA
>NC_134909.1:354251-396751 GCF_041734735.1 Babylonia areolata
GGGGATCTCGTCGAATAAGGGAGTTTTCGTGTAAACCAGACCTTCCACAGCAGAGGAACTAGTAGAATAAGGGAGTTTTCTGTGTAAAACAGACCTTCCACAGAGGAACTAGTAGAATAAAGGGAGTTTTCTGTGTAAAACAGACCTTCCACAGTAGAGGAACTAGTAGAATAAGGGAAGTTTTCCGTGTAAAACAGACCTTCCACAGCAGAGGAACTAGTAGAATAAGGGAGTTTTCTGTGTAAAACAGACCTTCCACAGTAGAGGAACAAGTAGAATAAGGGAGTTTTCTGTGTAAAACAGACCTTCCACAGCAGAGGAACTAGTAGATAAGGGAGTTTTCCGTGTTAAAACAGACCTTCTACAGAGGAGAGGAACTAGTAGAATAAGGGAGTTTTCTGTGTAAAACAGACCTTCCACAGAGGATCTAGTAGAATAAGGGAGTTTTCCGTGTAAAACAGACTTCCACAGCAGAGGAACTAGTAGAATAAGGGAGTTTTCGTGTAAAACAGACCTTCCACAGCGGAGGATCTAGCCGTCTTTCTCAGTTCCTCAGCAGTCAGGCCATGCTCAGGTTTCCAGCTGAACGGAACTTCGGCGCTCTTGTTTGCCACATCTGCAAAAAGACAGACAAGATTAAGATAGCATGCCATTCAATTCAAAAGCTACATGATTAGCCTTGCTGGTCTTGTTTTCACTTCCATTGGAATCTATTACAAGTGTCTGTGTCGTGTATTATTGCATGCTTACATTGTATTTCAAGCTTATTCTTAAAATTGTCAAATGGCCCTGCTGGCCTGGATCTTTTCTCTTTTTGTTTATTTTGTTCAATATCTGGTATTGGCACTGGAGTGTGCAACATTTGTGTGCCTCCTATTATCCTGATTATGACATGGCAAAAATATGCTGACACTGGCAGTATCATCACATTCCCATGCGTCTGCACAACAACTTTGATCACAATTCGTTCAGTGGGCTCTTGCATTTAACAACTATTTACTCTTGCACAGCAGCTTAGTTTATATCAAAAGAGTGTACTGAACGTAGGCAAAGCGCCGAAGTAAAATAAGTGAATTTTAAAAAATACATGAACTAGAATTTTTGCATTCTGGTGAATGCATACTGCCCCCTGCCCCCCAACAAAAAGTAAATAAAAAAAGAAGTGACCAAAAAAAAAAAAAAAGAATGGTAATTTAAGTCATAAAATAAATTAATGAAAAATCCATTTACTGTGGACAGTAATAAATAAATATATAAAAAGTGTTTACCATCGCTACTGTAGACAGTGTCTGGCTCGTGTCGTTTGAAGTTCACAGTGGCAATCCGTTTGGGCTGTAAAGTGTCGATTCTTCTGTGTCCCTCGGTTCCACTGCTGCTGCTTATCAGTGCAGGAGGCCCCAGTCATATTGGTCCCAACAGCATATTCTGCCTGCACACAGTGAATAAAATGCTTAACAAAACAGTCATCAAAATCTAAATTAAAATGCAATCATTAATGTGTCAGTGTCAGCTTCAAATTTAGTGAGCATAGCATAGCTTACCAAATGATTCTGTCGACTAAAACCCTTTTGTCTTTGTTCAAACAGAACACACTAGTGCGTTTAAATTACATTGATTTATCCAGAAACCAAATTTTTCGTGACAAAACTCATCCTTTAGAAGTCTTTGATGACACTGAAGTTTTTTTAAAAAGTTCAGATTCACTCGACAAGCCATTCTGGATTTGACAGACTCAGTCAGTAGGCTAATGAACTGTACTTCCATCATCGAAGGCGTGGCTTGCTCACTCCTGTTTTGCAAGTCTGCCTTGCATTACACTGCTATCATAATATGCTACCGGGACTTTCCAGGATGTTGTTGGTGAAATGATGTGTCGACCTGTCAACAGTGTTCAGTTATCAAATTACACACATTTCTGACTGTACACTGTTCATAGTTTGTACTATTCCTTGCTTTCTTAACCAAAATTTAGGCGAGCATGTGTGTGTGTGTGTGTGTGTGTGTGTGTGTGTGTGTGTGTGTGTGTGTGTAAATGAAATGAAATTATGGTGCTTAGAGCCTTGCTGACCACTAAGGCCATCTCAAGGCTATCGCCATGTTAATCACTACTACAAGGATAAAAAAAAAACCCAAACAAACAAACAATTAAAACGAGTCACCACTTCAAACTTTCCACTCCAAAGTTTTAAAAAAAAACGTCCATAGTTTAAAACCTTCATATCTGGTTAAAAATGTTCACTTCTTTTAAGAAGTCCATCAGCGCCCATGGAGGGACATCACGAAACAAGGTCTTCAAAGAAACCGCTGTGTAATGTCTGTGTCTAACGTCATGCAGATCCCAACAGTCAAGGAGCACGTGTTTCACGGTGAGAGGCTCATCACAGGGAATACATCGAGGGGCCTCTTCCCCCTTCAACAAGTAAGAATGAGTAAAAAAAAAAAAAAAAAAAAAAAGTGTGCCCTGCATGCAGTCTGCCCAGCACAGACTCCTCCTTTCTGTTCTTCACCCGCGAAGGGAGCGTCTCTTTTAGGTCTGGACGGATCTGGAAGAGCTTGTTGTCTGTCTGGGTGTTCCACTCCTCTTGCCAAAGATCCTTAACCCCTTCACTGCTAGTACATTTTGCTATGGCCTATGCTGAGAAAATTTTCAGAAAAACAAGAAAAACACGCCAATGATTTTAATTTGCCTATATTTCAAAAAGTACTGAAGATAAGTGCATAAAAGTATATATCAAATGAAAGGAAAATGAACCAAGATTTTGTTTTTGGTACTCACATGTTCAAATAATGAGTCAATCTGACAGAAAAATTCCATAAAATGAATTAATAAAAAAAATTGGGACTGTCATTCCATCATGTTAGGTGCTACAATATCAACCAGGTTATCAACCTGTCTTTCTTGTGACTGTTGTGATCAACCACACACACTGTCAAGGCTGAGCAACAGTGTCCAGGTGCATAAGACTCCAACACAGTCCACACAAAGAATGAAAAGGGTGTACTCACCCAGGATCTACCGCCAGTAAAAACGCTGTGTGTGGTACATGCAGAAACAGTCTTCAAGACATAGTACTGGTTTGCTGGGGCAGTCTGGGCAGTAGAACCCCACATCCTTTCTTTGTCCTTTCTTCCAGCAGACTCTGCACCTCCTTTGTAGCCAGGCCTTCTGTGGGGTAGGTGGGATGAAGTGTCGTCCACACAAGACAAACAGCCTGGTCATCTTTAGCAGTGTCTTGGTCACCAAAAATCATGGCACTAATTACATCCTTCTTAAGTCCAGGAGTGTACTGCTGTTGCCTGTTTTTTTGTAGAGGATGTGTGCATTCAGCATGGCAATTTGTAGAAAATGCACACACAGCTATTTGTACCACTTCAGGGTTTTCCTTGTGGCATCGTAGGGCTGCAGCTGTTGGTCATGATGGTCCATGGCACCCATGTTTTTGTTGTAATCCAGAATTGCTGGAGGCTTGTTTACTGCTCTTTGGTCTTGCTGCTGCTGGTCTTCAGCTGTAGGTTTGTGGCAAGTTGTCAACTCCAGATGGTCCAGGACGAACATCATGATCATCACCATGCTGCATACCTGAAACACATTGCATAAAAGACTAAGTTTGTTGGTTGTTGTTTTTTTAACATATAAAAAGATCATGAAATGGTACCATTTTATTTCTGTTTTCAGAAGCTGAAACACAAACACACACCTACCCCACTCCCCACCCCAAACCCCAAAAACACACACACACTGAAACTGGTTCATGGTATGCCACACTCCCTTCATTCATTCTTTCTCATACAAAACAAAATGACAACACACACACACACACCCACACTTCTACAAGTGTTGCATTTACAAAGTAATTTAGGCATACAATTCTGTATATCATTCTCTGATTTCAGTTTTATAAACATCATCTCTTCCCCCCCCCCCCCCCCCCCCCCCCCATGCAGAATGGCAGAGTGTGGTCTGTTCCTGAACATGACAAACTGAGGAAGACATACTTGTACAGATATATGCATAAATCTTGTTGTCAGTCAGTGACAATGCCACCAACCTCCCTCCCACACCACCAAACCCCCTTTTTTTTTCTCTTTTGTGTCATTTTTTTCATGTTATGGAAACAGTCTACAAACATAAAGTAGTACATGTATTGACAAGTTGTTAAGATTAAAAGAAATATGTTAGACTTTAAAAAAAAAAATTTATTCACTGATTAAGATTTTTTGGTACCTCAAGACATATTCATTTTCATCATATGGATAAACCAAAATTGCCGGTTTGATGTTTGTATATTACTGTTTTGAATAGAATTGTTTCTTGTAACATTCTTAACACTCATGCAAAATTTGAAGCAAATCCACCAAATAGTTTTTGAGTTAGAGCTGTTTTAAGTTCGACAGCTTGTGACGTCACTTTTTCAATCACAAATTAAGGAAAACCCCATTTTTAAAGGCCAATTATTCATTTGTAAATCAAGTTAACTGTACAGAAAAAAATAAGTAAAATCGCTATGTTGTATGGGGTCCAAATAATAGATTTCAGCTGTTTCCCGTGTATAGTTTTTGTGTGGCTGTCCTCCAAAAATGCCTTATCAGGGTATTTTGGACATAGGAAACTGGCATTTTTGTCAAATTTGAGGCTCTGTAAAATAGAAACTTTCTGTGAACCCGTCGCCACGCGAGCAGCATCAAAACTGTCCACTTTGTTGTTGTGGACCAGAAGGGAGCATGTCAATACTCCCCCGTGTCGATACTCCCCCGCGTCAATACTCCCCCGTGTCGATACTCCCCCGCGTCAATACTCCCCCGTGTCGATACTCCCCCGCGTCAATACCCCCTCGTGTCGATACTCCCCCGTGTGTGTGTGTGTGTGTGTGTGTGTGTGGTTGTTGTTGCTGCTGCAGTTGTTGTATTCTTCTTCTTCTTCAGTTTAGCGTCTTTTAACCATAAGTGTTATTTGACAAACATAGAGGAAAACTGAAGACAGCTACTGGTGAGGGAAAAGTAACTGTTCACGCAGTGTGTGTGTGTGTGTGTGTGTGTGTGTGTGTGTGTGTGTGTGTGTGTGTGTGTGTGTGTGTGTGTGTGTGTGTGTTAGATAACGTATAATTGGTGAAATTTTGTGTAAAATATGAGATAACAATATAACATCCTTAGAACGAAATACTAATGATAACAGTAAGCGAACTTGACAAATCAACAATTAAAGATTTGAATCGGTATGATTAAGGACTGATAAGCAATATCATGTAATTTGATGTGATTTGCAACATATAAACAGGGGAAAAGATATTAATTGATTTATTTGATATATTTAAGGCATATGGTTTTGGGGGGTGGAGTTATACGTATTTGCATGGATTGTACAGGTTTTCAATTTAAGTTATTTATTGATTGTTTTCACACACACACACACACACACACAGACTGAGAGACAGAGACACAGAGAGAGAGAGAGCGTTTCGCCGCTGTAAGATTTAGCACAGATAATTCATGTTATATAATTTGTAAGACATATGAAATAAAGAAGAAAATTAATCAGTTGTGTGTGTCGATTTCTGCTTGTTGATTTTTTTTTTTTTTTCCCGTTTCGTTTTTATTGATTATTTTCATACACACACACACACACACACACACACACACACACACACACACACACACACATGCATGCACGCACGCGCACGCGCGCGATATACACTGTTGGACTTCGATATGTTATCACCAACCCGTAAAGTTTACCCCCACACCCACCCCCTACCTCCCAACCTTCGGCCAAGCCGCCGCACTATGCTTTGCTGCCTGAAACAAACTTCCAAACTTTTATGGGCCCCTGTTATGACCCTTTATGACCCCATCTTGGAGCGCCCCAACCCACACGCAAGCGCGCCCTTACACACACACACACACACACACACACACACACACAGATAAACAGAAACATGTATACCTGCATGTGTAAATAAAAAAGACTAAAACAACATAATTATGATATTCATAAGCCGAAACCAAAGGTACTTCATACAAGTAGTTTATATATATATATATATATATATATATATATATATATATATATATATATATATATATATATATATATATATATATATATACACTGGTGTACTGAAGGATACATATGCTAGCTTTATCAGTGGATTGGTGACATTTCATTTAATGTGGCGACATTTCATCGTTCACTTAGTAACCGTTGGTTTGTCGTCTTTATTTCTTTCACTGACAGTTCATGACTTCAACCGTTTGCTTTGCTTTGTGGGGCACGTGGGGTTGGGAAGCTATTCCATGTATTTGAATAGTAATTAAGCTCGAAAGCATGTCTATGTTCCCCCATGTCTATTTCCTCCCATTAGTCAGGTCAGGGGCATAGTCCTTGCTACTGGTACCATGTAACCCAGTATTACCTGCCGCATGTGAAGTCTCCCAACGACGGACTAGGCAGAGGAGGAAACGGAAGAGGATGACCAAAGGGCAGGGGGAGCTCTTATCCTTGGCTGGAAATCCTCCTAGGAGACGGAACTCCAAAGAAAAAACCTGCACCTGCCGAGGCCGTTCTACATGCGGCACTATCTGCACCTGTGGGACTCTTGAGCGTCGGTGTGCGAGAGAGTGGGGAAGGGACTGCACAACTCTTCACTAAAAAAAGTCACCTGTGCTGGTCAGGCAACCAGGCTAATGTCGGAACGAGCTAGTGGTAATGGGGACAGGCAGAGGATGCTGCTGGCAGTTCCTAGTCACGACTCTGCACGCAGGCGGCCATGGGGTGATGGTCGTCCGCCATAGACTGGGACAGATGCGGCGCCCGTATCCTCCCTCATTGTCAGAGCAGCCCTTTTTAGGGACAGCACTGCTCTCCCCACATGGGAAAGGGGAGATAAAAAGATCCCTAAACAAAGCCTGCCTCGCCTAGTACCTAGTAGGAAACCGCACCTACTTGGACATCCAACACTAGCGGTCGAAAACAACAGAAGGAAAGAACCAGGAGTCATGCCCTGACTCTGGGTGCCTGGAATGTTCGCACCCTTTGGGACAGAGACGACAGACCAGAAAGGTGCACAGCGCTCATTGCTAGAATGCTTGATCACTGCCAGGTGGACATAGCAGCCCTGAGCGAAACCAGGTTTGCCGGTGAAACCCAGCTGGAGGAATTTTGAGGGGGCTACTGCACTGGGAAGCCAGAAGGCACCCCAAGAACCTCAGGCGTGGGCTTTGCCATACGAACCAAACTTGCAGGACAGCTTGACAGCCTTCCACGTGGGATAAACGATAGGCTGATGACCCTGAGTCTGAAGCTGTCCGAGGATCGCCTCGCCACAGTCATCAGCTGCTATGCCCCAATGATGACCAACCCTGATGACATCAAAGAAGCCTTCCACGAGGAGCTCAGCCACACCAATTCAGCAGTAGACAGAAAGGACAGTCTGGTCATCCTTGGGGATTTCATTGCCCGCGTCGGCGTGGACGTCTCCTCGTGGCCAAAAGTCCTAGGACAGCACGGCACTGGCAAGTGCAACTCCAACGGACTGCTTTTGCTCTCGCTCTGCGCGCAGCATGGACTGACCATCAACACCCTCTTCCAACAAGTGGACAATTACAAGAACACATGGATGCACCCCCGCTCCAAGCAGTGGCACATGCTGGACTATGTGATTGTCCAGCAGAGGGACAGAGGTGATGTTTCCAGTACACGCTGCATGAGAGAAGCAGTCTGTTGGTCGGACCATCGCCTTGTACACAGTAACATGAACATCAGACTTGCAAGCAAGCTCCAACCAGCCAGGCAGAAACCCCCATATAGATATACTTGTCTGCCAAAAACCAATTACGGTATGAATATACCAGGGTATGATTAAAATAGACACTGTTTTTATATTGTCGAGCAAGTGTGTGATCAACAAAAATGGTATGTTGTTATTAAGGAAGTGTCCTATTTGACTAAGATTAGGTTTGTAGAGCTTCATATTATATCACTAGTCTTTTACAATCAAGAATGACCAGAGCTAAAATGTACCCAAGCGTTACAGGCGTTCTGTTACTGACCTATTTCTTTTCAGTGGTATTTTTCTTTCCAGTTAGAACTTTTTCTATGAAGTCCTTCTTGGTTTTCTTTGTAAATACTGAATATCATATCGTGGCGAAAGACTGTGATGTGTGTGTGTGTGTGTGTGTGTGTGTGTGGTGTTCACCGAATAATGTATGTCGCGTGCGACAGTGTAGCGTTGAAAAAAAAAGAAAGAAGGAATTTGGGTTAACTTGACCCCTCGAATACGTCATGATTTTCGCTGTTTGCTTTGTTTTGTTTTTTCTTGTTCCCTTCTTTCTTTCTTTATTTCTATGCGTGCGTGCACATGTGCGTGTGTACGCGCGAATGAGCGTGTGCTCCTTCCCTCCCTCTAGTCACCTCAGGTTGATGTTTTCTTTTTCTTGTGCATGCATATCTGCCGGTTGTTTAGCTCAACTACAAGTTTGATAAGGACAATTCATACGGAATCTACCTCGACGGGTCAGATCAACTGGGGAAGAACAGTGTGTTTTGCGGGCTTCGCGCCGACGGCCAAGAGTTTCACTTCGACTTGGCTCTAAACACGAACCTGTTGTCCGACGATTTTGTTGTGGGGTACTGGGGCGGAAATGGAAGCATGCATCGCAGCAAGGAATTGTGGGACCGGAAGAAGGGAGGGACCAACGGTCGTCAATGCCGCACTAGTCACTGTTCCTGCTCCATTCGTTTGGAGTGAGGGGTTGTTTTTTTTACCGATTCAGTTCGGGTTTGGGGCCTCCAGTGCCACTACATTTCCTGGGTCCATGTCCGACCAGGAGGTCTGGAATTACGTCCTAGTTCCAGGGATTTAATCTCCCGTATTATTTTTTTTCACGAGCTCTTGAGGTGAGTCAGGTTAGAAGGGTGAAGAATGCTAGTTTTGTTGTTATTTTTCTATAGACAGGGAGCGACCGTTGACATATATTTCAGGTTTTTGGTGTTGTTGTTATTATTGCATTTTGAGATACATACTTTAATTTCAGTGCAGTGTGCCCCTGCTAATCCTTGTGGATTCTGATTTATGGATATCTGTGTGCACACATTCTGTTATTGTTTTTTTGTGTGTTTTTTTTACGGTTGTATTAAGGCGTTCAGCTGTACATGTGAGTGTGTGCGAAACCCCTCTGTGTGTCTGCTTTAGCACATGTACTGTTTTTTGTTGTTGTTTTTTTATTTTTGCTTGACTCCTGACTCGAGTCTTTTTACAGCTCTGAAGAGTGGTCCGCCATTGTCCTGGACATCCACATCCTTCCCTGCACCCGTGATACCCTGAGACTGTCACAGGGGTGTCCCCAACGTATACAACAATCGCCGCTTTACACCCCCCCCCCCCCCCTGTCTACAGAAAGACTAGAACTCCCAGTGGTCGCCTGCATCGTGCGTTGTTTGTGACAAGGACCTGTGTGTTCGGAACTAATGCGAGTCGTACATGGACGGTAGAGGATGCGTGTGTATGTGTGAGAGCAGTGCATAAGAGGGGTGAGTGTACGTGTTCGAGCGAATGTGATTTACTCATTTATTTTTCCCTCATTCCCACTTATGATATGGCGATTTGAATTAGCGGGTTAGTAAGTTTTGGGAGTGGAGGGGGTATTAAGGGAAATAGTTAGGCCCCACTGCTGTTTTGGTTGTCAGTATATCCGTGTGAGTGAGTGAATAAAGTTTGGTATTATGTACAAATTCTTGGTGTTGGCTGCATTTAATTGAGCGTGCGAGGATCCGGAGACCCATTTTTCTTAAATTTTCTTTTATTAGATTGCGCGGGGCCTGTCGGGTTGTAGGTGGGTCCTCAACCTCGACCGGTCACGTGACAATTTTTGGGGGCTCGTCCGGGATCTTCCGCTTCCCGATCGCCGCTCGCAGCTTTCACTAAGCAGTTTGTATTATCCAGGTTATTTATTTATTTATTTATTTTGTAACTGGCAATGTTTTGTTTTTTATTATATGTGGGAATCTAGAGTGGGAAGTTAACAGTACTTTTTTTTTTCCACTCACTGGGGTTTAGGGTGTCTATTCCACGGGGGGTACCCTGTATCTACACTGACTGCTCCTCATAAACAGTTTTTGAAGAACACAAGGGGTGATAGCTATTCGTAGTGGTAACTCAGCATTTCCGTGTTTAACTTCTTCATAATCCCCTGGTTTTGTTTGTGCATAGTGTCAGGGTCTGTTACGATGGCTTCCAAGTATGTCATGGGAAAAGATCCATCCCAAGGACCGGTTACAAGGTCAGCTGCGGTCTCAGGCAAGAAAGAAGTGGTCGGTGTCGGGGAGGGTTCTCCCTTTCTGAAAACTCTGGGCCCTGGCTCGGGAATTTCTCGGCAGTCCCCTAAGTGGATCAAGGAGATGATGGAGGCACAGTATAACACCCCTCCAGTCACTTCCACAGTGGTTTGGACAAATGTCGCCACTCCTGGGGGAGCTTTTACAGGCCGAAGGTTCCCCAGTCCTTCACAGGTACATTCTCAAATAACTACCTCAGGCACTGGGTACGTCACTGGCACTCCTGGGGTTATGACCTCACGGGTTTCAGAGTCTAACACGCATGATAATACCTCCATGGTGGGGGGCGACGTTACATCCCTCATTCTGTATTTGGAGAGAAAGGAGGAGATGCGTCGACAGGATGAGGAGAGGAAGGAAGAGATACGTCGACAGGAGGAGGAGAGGAAGGAGGAGATGCGTCGACAGGAGGAGATGGAGCTCTGGCAGTTAGAGCGAGAGAGATTTGAGCTTTTGGCTCAAAGCCTTGCTCAGCGGCCTAGCCGAGAGGAGTCCCCGGCAGCGAGACTGCCCACTTTCGCCCCTCCAAGGCTGACTCTTCCTGAGTTGCGCCCAGGCGACGATGTCGACGACTGTCTGGATCATTTCGAAGCAGTCGCTGACTCCTATAACATGGCAGAAGAGACTCGATCGCTTTACTTGATTAGTTCCTTGACAGGAAAGGCCCGGGAGGCATTTAACAACTTACCTCCGGAGAGTTCTTATACTGATTTGAAAGCGGCGCTTCGCCGTCAGTTCAGGATATCCCCTGAAGCTTACCGTAAAAAGTTTAGGGAGATACGCAAAGCCGGAAGTGAGTCCTTCATCCAGTTTGGGATTCGTCTTAAGCGCACGCTCGAGCACTGGGAAAGCATGTCCGGAATGGCACTGAGGGACTTGATTCTCATTGAGCAGCTTCTCAGCACTGTGACAGACGACCTGGCTGTGTGTATCAGGGATGAAGGCCTTAGAACGTTCCAGGAAGTCATAGAGAGGGCCGAACGCTTTGCGGAAGCTAGAAGGGGAATCAGGGTCTTCAAGACCAGTGCAGGTTCTCTAGGTGGGGGACTCAAGTCTTCGCCCATGCCGAAGCGTGGGAACCTAAGCTATTCTCAGCATCCGTTGGCTGAACAATCACCGCATTCAGTTGTTCCGCCTCGTGGCAGCATGGTGTCTGCCCCTAAGTCGGCCACTGCACCGGGTAAGGGGGGCAATCAGTGTTTTTATTGTGGTGATGGGGGACATTACAAGCGCGACTGTCGAAAGTTAAAGAGAGACCGGAGGCAACAAGCGGCAGTCGGCCACACACACGAGAGTTGCGCTTTAGCAACTGTACCTGTGTTCAGCGCTGAACAACAAGGTGACCAAGGAGGAATGGGGCCTACCTGTTCTGTGTTTCTCAGCCTCGTAGAGGATCGGATAGTCGATTCTATTCGAGACTCTGGCGCTACATGCACTTTCGTTGACGAGAGTGTGGTACCTCCTGACGCCGAGAAAGGAGGAACGTGTTAGGTGACTGGAGTTGAAAAGTCCTTCAACGCTGTCCGTCCTTATGTTAAGGTACAGGTTGCTACACCGTACTTTAAAGGAGCTGTGTGGGCTGTGGCACTCCGGAATCCTGCATATACACTGCTCATTGGTAACAACGTGCTTTTCGCAGACGGTACACGACAGGGGGTGTCGACACAGCTACCCAGGGAGGTGCTGGCAGCAGTAACCACACGAGCGATGGCAAGGGATCAGGCGCCCGTCTTACAGCCTACTCAGGGACCGGTGACAGACGCAGTAGCTCTCCACACGGATAGGGAGACCGTTCGTCGTCTTCAGGCCAGAGACCCCACCCTGCAGCAACTGAGACAAGCGACAACGCCCAATATCAACACAGAACGGGAGGGGAAGGCATCTTACACAATGCATGACGGTCTCTTGTTCCGTGTGTTCCACAAGAACGGGGAGCACCTCAAGCAACTGGTGGTACCTCTGGGCCTCAGACGCACCGTTCTCTCCCTAGGGCATGACGTACCCATGGCAGGGCATTTGGGAGTTCGGCGGACACAAGAGCGAGTGTGGCAACACTTCTACTGGCCTGGCATGTGCAAGGATGTCCGCCAGTACTGTCGGTCGTGTGACGTCTGTCAGCGTACTTCTCCGCGTGGCAAGAACCAGCGTGTGCCGTTAGGTACTGTCCCTCTTGTGTCAGAACCCTTCCAGAAAGTGGGAGTGGACATCATGGGTCCAATCACTCCAGCCTCTGCGCGGGGCAATCGTTACATTCTGGTGGTCGTTGATTACGCCACACGTTACCCAGAAGCCGTTGCGTTGAAGGGAATCGATTCTGTCACAGTTGCAGACGCACTGTGGCAAATGTGGACCCGAGTGGGAGTACCCTCGGAGGTACTCACAGACAGAGGTACCCAGTTCACAAGTGACGTGATGGCTCAGGTAAACCGGTTGTTGGGGATCCATGGCAGAACTACGACTCCGTACCATGCACAGGCAAACGGTCTTGTCGAGCGTTTCAACGCCACCCTGAAGAAAATGATCCAATGCCTCTGTATTGAGAAGCCCAAGGATTGGGATCTGTTCATTCCGGCCGTCCTGTTTGCGTTCAGGGAAGTGCCACAGGAGTCCCTGTGGTTTTCTCCCTTTGAGCTTCTGTATTGCCGCACTGTCAGGGGGCCGATGGCTCTTTTGCGCCAGCTGTGGACCAAGGAAGCGTCATCGCCTCCAGAAACCCTCACGGAGGTAGAGTACGTGGTGGATCTGCGCAATCGGCTGGAAGAGACCTGCAGGCTGGCACGAGAGAACCTGCAGCAAGCAGCCACCAAGTACAAGCGACAGTATGATAAAAAAGCCCGTGAGCGATGGTTCGAGGTAGGAGACGAAGTCTTGCTGCTCTTACCAGAGAAAAAGAACAAGCTCCAAATTGCTTGGCAGGGCCCCTACAGGGTGATAGAGCGGGTGGGCGACTGGGATTACCGTATTGAGGTCAAAGGAACCCCACGACTCTATCATGCCAATCTACTGAAGCGGTACACCCGGAGAGAGGAGTGTTCCGCAGCTGTAGCCCCAGTGGTCATAGAAGAAACAGAAGATGACCACACAGGCTCTTTCAGCTCACAGGGGATTCCACTTCTACCCCTGCAAGCAGAAGAGACATGGAAAGATGTCTCTGTCCACACAAACCTCACTTCTTCACAGAAGCAGGAAATCATGGATATCTGTCAGAGTGCTAGTGGCGTTCTCACTGACCTTCCCCTCAGGTGCACCGTGGGGGAGTGTGAGCTGGTTCTGGAGGACATTACACCAGTACGAGTCCGCCAGTACCCACTCACAGTATGACGTAATCAGAGAGGAGGTCCAATCCATGCTGAAGATGGGAGTGATCGAGCCTGCCACGTCACCTTACTCTGCACCCATCGTACTAGTCAAAAAGAAAGACGGGAAGGTTCGCTTCTGTGTGGACTTTCGCCGTCTCAACCGGGTACTACGCTTTGATGCAGAACCGTTGCCCGATGTCAACCAGATTTTTGCAAAGCTGAGCCATGCCAAGTACTTTTCTAAACTCGACTTAGCTAAAGGGTATTGGCAGATACCCATGAAAGAGAGTGACCGACCCAAGACCGCATTCACGACGCCACAGGGTCAGTTTCAGTGGCTGGTGATGCCGTTCGGGCTGAAAACGGCCGGTGCGATTTTTAGTCGCATCATGCGAAGAGTTCTGGGACCACTGCAGTTAGATGATGCCCATAACTTTATGGATGATCTGCTGCTGGCCACCGGTACTTGGGATCGTCACACTGAAGTTCTGCAGCAGATACTCTGCCGCCTACAGGAGGTACAGCTGTCGGCGAGATGTACTAAGTGCCAGCTTGGCTGTCCGGAAATCAGCTTTCTTGGACACCACCTCCAGGGTGGTCAGCTGCACCCAGAACAGGACAAGGTAGCAAAGATCCGGGAAGCACACCCTCCTGCCACAAAGAAGGAGCTGCGTGCCTTCCTTGGACTGGCTGGCTATTACAGGCGCTTCGTGCCTAAGTTTTCAGAAACAGCCCTACCTCTGACCAACAAGACCAAAGGCAGTGAGCCCAACAAAGTTCTGTGGTCGGATGAGTGCCAGAAAGCCTTTGACAAGTTAAAAGAAGCACTCATCAACCCCCCAGTGCTGGTCCTTCCTGACCCTAGCAAAACATTTGTGCTACGGACAGACGCCTCAGGGTTGGGCCTTGGGGCCGTGCTTCTTCAGGATCACGGTGAAGGACTACAACCCATAGCTTTCGCCAGCAAGAAGCTCAGTGGAGCTGAACAGCGGTACCACACCATAGAGCAGGAGGCACTGGCAGTGGTTTGGGGTATACGGAAGTTCTATCCCTACCTGTACGGAAGGCATTTTGTGCTTGAGAGTGACCATCATCCTCTCAAGTATCTGCACCGTATCCGTCCCGTCAGTCGACGTCTCATGGGATGGGCTGTGGAGCTCCAGTCTCACAGCTTCACCTTCACACACATCAAGGGTGTCGACAACTTGGGGGCAGACTACCTGAGTAGGACTGGGCAGTAACTGGAGGTTTGACTCATGCCGAGTCGCTGCACCGGGGTTGACCGGTGTGTTGGCCCTGTCCCACTGTTTCTCCATGCGATGCAGATTTAGCCCTAGCGGATGGTTGGAACGCTTGATCCGTTGGTCTGTTGAGCGGGGACTGTGCACAGCGTTTACCATTTCTTGTGTTTTGTTTCACATAATTATTTTACAATTCAAGTAATTGACGAAGCATGTCAACCGTGCATGGCTGTAAGTGTGAATCTCAGATTTGAGATCGACACTTTTAAGGAGGGGGGAAACTGTCACGTGCGACAGTGTAGCGTTGAAAAAAAAAGAAAGAAGGAATTTGGGTTAACTTGACCCCTCGAATACGTCATGATTTTCGCTGTTTGCTTTGTTTTGTTTTTTCTTGTTCCCTTCTTTCTTTCTTTATTTCTATGCGTGCGTGCACATGTGCGTGTGTATGCGCGAATGAGCGTGTGCTCCTTCCCTCCCTCTAGTCACCTCAGGTTGATGTTTTCTTTTTCTTGTGCATGCATATCTGCCGGTTGTTTAGCTCAACTACAAGTTTGATAAGGACAATTCATACGGAATCTACCTCGACGGGTCAGATCAACTGGGGAAGAACAGTGTGTTTTGCGGGCTTCGCGCCGACGGCCAAGAGTTTCACTTCGACTTGGCTCTAAACACGAACCTGTTGTCCGACGATTTTGTTGTGGGGTACTGGGGCGGAAATGGAAGCATGCATCGCAGCAAGGAATTGTGGGACCGGAAGAAGGGAGGGACCAACGGTCGTCAATGCCGCACTAGTCACTGTTCCTGCTCCATTCGTTTGGAGTGAGGGGTTGTTTTTTTTTACCGATTCAGTTCGGGTTTGGGGCCTCCAGTGCCACTACATTTCCTGGGTCCATGTCCGACCAGGAGGTCTGGAATTACGTCCTAGTTCCAGGGATTTAATCTCCCGTATTATTTTTTTTTCACGAGCTCTTGAGGTGAGTCAGGTTAGAAGGGTGAAGAATGCTAGTTTTGTTGTTATTTTTCTATAGACAGGGAGCGACCGTTGACATATATTTCAGGTTTTTGGTGTTGTTGTTATTATTGCATTTTGAGATACATACTTTAATTTCAGTGCAGTGTGCCCCTGCTAATCCTTGTGGATTCTGATTTATGGATATCTGTGTGCACACATTCTGTTATTGTTTTTTTGTGTGTTTTTTTTACGGTTGTATTAAGGCGTTCAGCTGTACATGTGAGTGTGTGCGAAACCCCTCTGTGTGTCTGCTTTAGCACATGTACTGTTTTTTGTTGTTGTTTTTTTATTTTTGCTTGACTCCTGACTCGAGTCTTTTTACAGCTCTGAAGAGTGGTCCGCCATTGTCCTGGACATCCACATCCTTCCCTGCACCCGTGATACCCTGAGACTGTCACAGGGGTGTCCCCAACGTATACAACAATCGCCGCTTTACACCACCACCCCCCCCTGTCTACAGAAAGACTAGAACTCCCAGTGGTCGCCTGCATCGTGCGTTGTTTGTGACAAGGACCTGTGTGTTCGGAACTAATGCGAGTCGTACATGGACGGTAGAGGATGCGTGTGTATGTGTGAGAGCAGTGCATAAAAGGGGCGAGTGTACGTGTTCGAGCGAATGTGATTTACTCATTTATTTTTCCCTCATTCCCACTTATGATATGGCGATTTGAATTAGCGGGTTAGTAAGTTTGGGGAGTGGAGGGGGTATTAAGGGAAATAGTTAGGCCCCACTGCTGTTTTGGTTGTCAGTATATCCGTGTGAGTGAGTGAATAAAGTTTGGTATTATGTACAAATTCTTGGTGTTGGCTGCATTTAATTGAGCGTGCGAGGATCCGGAGACCCATTTTTCTTAAATTTTCTTTTATTAGATTGCGCGGGGCCTGTCGGGTTGTAGGTGGGTCCTCAACCTCGACCGGTCACGTGACAATGTATTTACTGTGTCAGCGGGATGCACACAACGTATATGTCTGTGTATAAGTGTGTGAGGGCGGGCAGACAGACAGAGAGAGAGAGAGAGAGAGACTAACAGAGGGAAGACAGAGAATGAGAGAGAAAGAGAGTGGCAGAGAGGGGGAGACAGAGAGAGAGAGTGGCAGAGAGGGGGAGACAGAGTAGCAGAGAGGGGGATAGAGAGAGAGAGAGTGGCAGAGAGGTGGAGACAGAGAGAGTGGCAGAGAGGGGGACAGAGAGAGAGTGGCAGAGAGGGGGACAGAGAGAGAGTGGCAGAGAGGGGGGCAGAGAGAGAGAGAGTGGCAGAGAGGGGGACAGAGAGAGAGTGGCAGAGAGGTGGAGACAGAGAGAGTGGCAGAGAGGGGGACAGAGAGAGAGTGGCAGAGAGGGGGACAGAGAGAGAGTGGCAGAGAGGGGGGCAGAGAGAGAGAGAGTGGCAGAGAGGGGGATAGAGAGAGAGTGGCAGAGAGGTGGAGACAGAGAGAGTGGCAGAGAGGGGGACAGAGAGAGAGAGAGTGGCAGAGAGGGGGACAGAGAGAGAGAGAGTGGCAGAGAGGTGGAGACAGAGAGAGTGGCAGAGAGGGGGACAGAGAGAGAGTGGCAGAGAGGGGGACAGAGAGAGAGTGGCAGAGAGGGGGGCAGAGAGAGAGAGAGAGTGGCAGAGAGGGGGACAGAGAGAGAGTGGCAGAGAGGTGGAGACAGAGAGAGTGGCAGAGAGGGGGACAGAGAGAGAGTGGCAGAGAGGGGGACAGAGAGAGAGTGGCAGAGAGGTGGAGACATAGAGAGAGTGGCAGAGAGGGGGACAGAGAGAGAGTGGCAGAGAGGTGGAGACAGAGAGAGAGTGGCAGAGAGGTGGAGACATAGAGAGAGTGGCAGAGAGGGGGACAGAGAGAGAGTGGCAGAGAGGTGGAGACAGAGAGAGAGTGGCAGAGAGGTGGAGACAGAGAGAGAGTGGCAGAGATGGGGACAGAGAGAGAGAGAGTGGCAGAGAGGGGGACAGAGAGAGAGAGAGTGGCAGAGAGGGGGACAGAGAGAGAGTGGCAGAGAGGGGGACAGAGAGAGAGAGAGTGGCAGAGAGGGGGACAGAGAGAGAGAGAGTGGCAGAGAGGGGGAGACAGAGAGAGAGTGGCAGAGAGGGGGACAGAGAGAGAGAGAGTGGCAGAGAGGGGGGCAGAGAGAGAGTGGCAGAGAGGGGGAAAGAGAGAGAGAGAGTGGCAGAGAGGGGGAGACAGAGAGAGAGTGGCAGAGAGGGGGACAGAGAGAGAGAGAGTGGCAGAGAGGGGGACAGAGAGAGAGAGTGGCAGAGAGGGGGACAGAGAGAGAGTGGCAGAGAGGGGGAGACAGAGAGAGAGAGAGTGGCAGAGAGGGGGAGTGGCAGAGAGGGGGACAGAGAGAGAGAGGGGGGGAGAGACAGGCAGGGAGAGAGAGAGTGGCAGAGAGGTGGAGACACAGAGAGAGAGAGACAGAGACACACACTCACACAGAGTGGCAGAGATAGGGAGACAGACAGAGAGAGAGAGTGGCAGAGATGGGGAGACAGAGAGAGTGGCAGAGAGACACAGAGAGAGAGTGGCAAAGAAGGGGAGACAGACAGAGAGAGAGAGTGGCAGAGATGGGGAGACAGAGAGAGTGGCAGAGAGACACAGAGAGAGAGTGGCAGAGAGACACAGAGAGAGAGTGGCAGAGAGACACAGAGAGAGAGTGGCAGAGAGGGGGAGACAGAGAGAGTGGCAGAGATGGGGAGACAGAGAGAGAGTGGCAGAGAGAGACAGAGAGAGAGTGGCAGAGAGGGGGAGACAGAGAGTGTGTCAGAGATGGGGAGACAGACAGAGAGTGGCAGAGAGGGGGAGACAGAGAGAGAGAGAGAGAATGGCAGAGATGGGGAGACAGAGAGAGAGAGACAGAGAAAGAGTGGTAGAGAGGGGGAGACACAGAGAGAGACAGAGACAGAGAGAGTGGCAGAGAGGGGGAGAGACAGAGAAACATAAAATGAGAGACGGAGAGTGAGAGAGAGAGACAGAGAGACTGACAGAGAGAGAGACCGACAGAGAGGGAGACAGAGAGGGGGTGGCAGAGAGGGGGAGAGACAGAGAAACAGAAACTGAGAGACGAAGAGAGAGAGACAGAGAGAGAGAGAGCGTTTGCCACCAGATTCACTGAGTCTAACACGGCCCGGACTACAAGACAGCGAGCCCACACAACAGCGGACCCAGCACACAAGTCGCTGCTCAACTCGGAACGCGGACGGCTGTTATGAAGAGAACACATTAACACATTCATCATTCCACAACACAACTTTGATCAAGCAGAAAGTATCATCAGTCACAAATATATACATACATCTGTATTTGACTGTTTTTGGATCTTTGAGAGAGGGACTATTGACACGGGGGAGTCTCGACACGGGGGAGTATTGACATGGGGGAGTATCAGGCTGACCCCGGACCAGAAAACTCTGGTTGGCCAAAATATTTTTTCTTTCCTCATAAGTCATACTGAAATCTATTTTCGCGTACTGGTGTATTCTAAGTCAAAATGATGTACAAATTACCCCCAAAATGGTACTGGTAAACAGATCTGTCATAGAAACAAACTCTGTTGTTGTTTTTTTGTTGTTTTTTTTATTTAAAGTGGAACGACATTAGAGTGCGCTGCGACATTATTTTTTTTATTTTTTTTTTTTAGTTGTGATGGACGGAAGATGAACTGCGCTATAAGAAAATTACCATTGGCTCTCCAAAAATAGCAACCAATGGCAAATCATCTTTTAAAACTGCACGATGGCTCTTTTTTTCCGGAGACCACTTGTCACAGTCAGACTCAAAACATCGTCTGCTAGAAGAAAAGTGTTGGACGATCCGTGTCGGGAGCGTGATGGATATTTTTGAAAGCAAAACATGCTGGGCTAGGAAAATACAACTTGCCCGGTCGGGCAAGTTCGGTAAGGGCAATACTTGCCCGACACGATGATCTACTTGCCTCGGGCAGTCGGGCAACCGTTGATGTCGAGCCCTGTCATATTAAGGATACACGTTCACTGTGGTAGAGGAGACCTTTATAATCAACAGAGCATATTTCCAAAATCTTCACTCACCCCGCCCCCTTTGCACACACACACACACACACACACACACACACACACACACACACACACACACACACACTGAAATGAATCCGGAAAAAAGATATGTCAGTACATGGTGTGCTATAAAATGACATCTATGCAGCAGTAGTCAAATTACACAAATTTCTGACTGTACAGTGTTCATAGGCCAAATTTGTAATTATTATTCCATTGTATTATTATCTTTTTTGTCCTCAACAAAGAATAAGTGTGTTCTGCGCTCATAAACAATAATATCAAAATTTTAAAATATTAAATGAGCAAATGCATTATACTATTTTTAAAATAATTACAGTATGCACTGTGTATAGGTCTACAGTTAAGTTACCCCCATGTTGTATGAATGCATGTATCTATGAATTTATGTAACTTTGTAAGAATATATGTTGAAATGTACACACACACACACACACACACACACATATATATATATATATATATATATATATATATATATATATACATATACATACATACACATATTGTGTGAGCAATTAAATATAGCAGAAAATGTAAACCAAGATGTATTGTGGTTTATATATATATATATATATATATATATATATATATATATATATATATATATATATAGGCCTATATATAAATCCATGTGTGTGCCAAATACATTTGCAAATAATCTTTTCATTTGAATAAGCTTTCCCTGTTTAAGATTTTATTTGTTTGTTTGATTTTTTGTCAATAGTGTCTTGTTGATATAATGAATAAAATAGAAAAAAGTTTGAGAAAAAATAACTGGTGATGTGGCCTCACAAGACTTAAGTTAATAAGGTTCAGCCGTTAATCTTGGAGCATTTACCATTTTTCCTTCCTCTCAGTATTGTTGAACATCTTCCTAACTGAACAATACTGAATGATTTTGCCTTCTGTGTAAACATTTCAGGAGCGGAAACGTTTATCTGAACGTTAGTTTTTACAATTCATGAATCTTTGTAACAATCTTGCAAGAAGTTAAAATTTAAGTACTCTTGCTTTGACCAATTTTTACATTGGCATCTCTTGTGAATACTTATACTGTTTAATAATTGTGCAGGAAATTAAGTGTTCTGTCCTATCATATTCACAGATACTGATATCACTTTTGGATTTTACACACCCACAAAAGAATGCTCTCTCTCTCTCTCTCTCTCTCTCTCTCTCTCTCTCTCTCTCTCTCCCTCCCTCTGTGTGTGTGTGTGTGTGTGTGTGTGTGTGTGTGTGTGTGTGATGAAAAATAATGTTTGATGTTAAGGATCAGTATTAATATTATTACGCTTGACTTTGCTAATAAGAAAATTACAATGAACAGTAAGCAGCTGCAGATTTAAAACTGAAGAAACTTAAAAACAAAGAAGATGCTAGCCTATATATATATATATATATATATATATATATATTATAATTTTATATATATATATATATATATATATATATATATATATATATATATATATAATGTTCAACAACAACAAAATTTCTGTACCATCTGAATTAAATTGGAATGTAAATGTTTTATTTATTATGTGTGATAAGGAAAAAGTTGATAATAGTCAAAATAAGTCATGAGAACAGATTTATCAGCAATAAGTATAACAATATCATTACAATCATTGCCACTACCAGTACCTCCATCAGCATTGTAAAAAAAAAATTTAAAAAAACAAAAAAAAACCACAACAACATCAACACTTTGGAAAAAAGTGATTTCTTAGTTTGCACAGATATATCTTGTTATATGATGGGCATATATGAAAACCAGTTTGATCTAAATTCCTGTCTGCAGTCCACAGTTTAGTTTTGCATTATGCTGTTCTATAGCATATCTGTTGTTAATGTATTTCTTGAAGAACTGCATGTTTGGTAAACATGTGGAGTGAATGGGGGGTGGGGGTGGGGGTGGGGTAACTTAACTGTAGGCCTATACAGTGTATACTGTAAGTGTAATTATTTTAAAAATAGTTTAATGCATTTGCTTATTTAGGCTACTATTTAACAATTTTGGTGTTCTTGTTTATGAGCACACAACATACTTATTCTTTGTTTGAGGACAAAAAAGAATTATTGATTGATATTCAGTTATTCAAATATTGAATTAGTAATCAAAATCAAATTGCACAAATAATAAGTACAGGATTCCTAAAGATATTGATCGCATATAATGTTCATAAAGGACACACTGGAGCATAGTAAACACACACACACACACACACACACACACACAGTGTGACAGAAGCATAGTTCACACACACACACACATTGACACACACGCACACACACACACACACACACACACACACACACACACACACACACACACATACACATACAGAGTGTGACATGAGCATAGTTAACACACACACAAACACACACACACACACTGCATGCACACACACACACACACACACACACACACACACACACACACACACACACACATTTTAGCTAAGAAGGCATGGAATATTATTACAAATAGGCCTATATCATGAACAATGTACAGTCAGAAATTTGTGTAATTTGATTACTGCTGCATAAATGTCATTTTATAGCACACCATGTACTGAAATATCTTTTTTCTGATTCATTTCAGTGAGAGAGGGGGGGCGGGGGGGGGGGGGGTGAGAAAAAATAGGCCTACCTTCCACAGAATTGACACAGAACGACTGCAGGACTGCCCCTTTCCTGTTGTAAAGGTACAACCACCAGTCTCCACTCTGCCATCTACATTCGTCAGTACCCAGGCATTGTGCATGTCACGAACTGCTTGGTTTGGGGTTACTTCAGCTTTCAAAAATATGTAGCTGAAAAACAAGAATCTTGCCAACTTTGCTGCTGTGAAAGTAATTAAAACTTTCAAAACATTTGTAGTTGTTCATTTCCTCTCCATCAGTCCCTGTTTTCAGGACACAATAGTTGAACATATTGCCGTACGAAATGTTTGGCCACAAACACATGTTGTCAATCCAATTTGATTCAGCCACTTTGGATGGAATCGGAAACGATTTCACGGCTTTTCCATCACAAAAACATGTTATACTGTCACCGTGTTCCCACTTTGCACCCTTCGGAACAGCCATTCTGATCAAAAAGAGATGTAAGACCGTAAAAAGAAGTTTGAAAGCCACGCACGCACTCTTGAAAACTATTCTCTTGCTGATTTGACAGCTCTGGAAGTGAAGTTCACGAAGTGACGGTGATAATTATTTGGGGTCGCGAGGTCATGATAGTCGTTAAATGCAACCATCATGTTTTACAATGTTTTGCGTGAGTGAGTTTTGTGTTACGTTTTCTTGTTTGGGTGTGACTGTTTTTGGAGAAGGTGGACCAACTGAAGTGAGGAAATGGGAGCAGGGATAGCATATACCCTGTATGTAGTGCTGCACAGTGTTGTGACCAACCTCATGCAATGTTTAGCAGACACATCACAAGTGAGGGCTGTGTGGGCAGAATTTGAAATTGTGTAGCTGAAACTGTGTATTTGAAAACTGGGTGTTAAAATCATGCAGTGAGTCAGTGTAAAAGTCTACCTGGTGTTAAAATCATACTGGTCAGTGTGACAGACATTCTACAAGCTCCAGAACAAAGGTAAGTCATTTTTCTGTGTATTTGATCAATAATTTGCCTTCGCGTTATTGTTTAATTTTTGAATTATTAGTAAATTATTGAGAGGGCTCAATGATAAATTGTCCGTCAAATGCACGGAAAAATCACTTATCTTTGTTCTGGACAAAGTGATTTTTCGGTGTATTTAATTAATAATGTGTCATCGCGTTATTGTTTAATTATTGAATTATTAGTAAATTATAGAGAGGGCCCAAAATTGGGATAGCCCTGGGAGAAACCACGCGAAGCGAACGTTGTGCTTATGCAATTGTAAAAAGGGGTGGGGGGTTAGGGGTAGAAGGATAAGAAGGAAGAAGAGGGAGGATAACAGGCAGAGGAGAGGTGCACAATCCACTCCGTCTCCTCGTACCACCGTGCAGGGTCTTTTATATTTAGTAAGATAAATTGAGGTGTTTATTTCTCTAACTTAACACACCACTTATCAGCACATCCTAACTTATCAGCACAACCTAACTTTGCAGTTAGCAGTTAGCAGCAGCTAGCATTTAGCAGCACACCTGGAACACATACAAAAACCAAAACCCAGGTCAAAACAACAGTAAAACAATGGTCTCAGTACAATAGGACACATACCTGTGTACATGTGTCACATGAAGAGAAAGGTATTCATTGTTCATGGTATTGTTGAAACAGGTATGCCTTTAATGCTTTTTGGAAAGTTGGTTTTGATCTGATGTTGCGAAGTGGCATCCATTGCCTGGGCGCAGGGAAAGAAAAAGCATGTTCACCAAATACTTTTGTGCGGGTCTTTGGTGTACATAGAATTAGTTTATCTGTGGACGAACGAATTGGCCGAGAAGGCAAGTAGACAGAACAAAAGATCAGAAATGTAGTCTGGTGAAGAATCTGAGGGGGGGAAATATGAAAAGACAGATAATTTATAACGTATACATGCTTCAACAGGGAGCCAGTGTAACACTTGTTTGTAAAAGAAAAGGGCTTCATTTTCTATTTTTGTTGTACAAAATGAACTTTAAAAATTTTAACTTTGAAATGTAAATAGCAAATACATGGATACATGTTCATTTTAAGAAAGTACAAACATACCGCCATATACACAAATATATCAATGAGTGATGACGATGCTTTAGTTTCGTCATATTTCTGTTTTTCGAACAGCCGTGCAGAGTACCTGTTGGGTCGGTTCCTGTAAACAGATCCGGCGGACTGTCCACTGGGGGGATGTCTGGGCTCAGTCATTGTGCCGTCACAGTTCTCCCGTGAATGGTCAGCGTCACCAAAGCCTGAGTCTTGCCTGTCCCCCACCTGTAGTTCTCCATCGCTGATGGAGGCAATCTGCGATGCAAGTCCTCAAGGACTCCCAAGTCAGAAAGCGTTGACAATATCTTCATGTTGCCAGCTAGCCGATGGGTCATGGCTGTTCAGGAGGTCAACGGCGATCTGAATGATCATGTATTAATCTTCTTGCCGATGTTCTTCTACGTGATGAATATTACATTACGTAATTTGTATCATGTACTTTGATAGTTTTTTTTCTTTTATCGTGAGTTTGGTACAGTTAGAGAGCAACTGTACTTCATGTTGCATTTACACAAATCTCCAGTCAGTCAGTTGCAAGATATTGGTTTGGAGAAGAGATAAATCCAGGCGCCTGTGTTTCTTCCCTCATAACGCTCAGTCTTTACGCGATCCCCACCCCCACCCTCCCCATTTAAAAAAAAAATCTTTTTTCTTTTTTTTCTTTCTTTTTTTAAATGAAGAGAGTGAGAGAAAGTGTGTGTGTGTGTGTCGTTCGTGTTTGTGTTCAGTTTGCCTACGATTTTTGTGCATGCGTCAGAGAGCCAGACAGAGGAGTATAGGGACGGAAGTGGAGCAGGATGTCCTGGTGTACACTGTCCTACATTCATCGTGATGTCAACGAGACACACAGTGGGTGTTTCACAATGCGTCCCTTTCATAGCTAACTGTCTGTAAAGCACGGAGAGAGAGAGAGAGAAACAGACAGACAGACTGTCAGACATTTCCTAGTGAACGAATGGAAAGGCAAGAATGCAGACGGGCAGACAGAAAGTAAGACAGACAGCCAGAAGACAGTCGACAGCCAAAAGACAGCCAGACAGCCAAATGACAGTCAAGAGCCAAAAGACAGCCAGTCCAAAAACCAACAAAAAACAAAGAAACAAACAACAACAACACACAAAACAACAACAACAACAACAACAACACACACACACACACACACACACACACACGCACACACACACACACAGAGGTTTATAGAGAGACACACGGAAACACATATCAATGTCGTTCTTTGTTCACAAACCATTGAGCTGGCTTGTGGCTGTTTTAGCTGGTTCTAGCTGGTTCTAGCTGGTTAATATTCATGATGTTCACGCCATTGGCAGATACGATGTGTGGTTGGGTCAGTGCATGGAGGCGTGGCTTGGCTGCACACTATATACTGCCTGACGTGGTGAGAGCAGAGTGCAGACACTTCATGAGACGACAGTCCGTGTGCTGTGTTGTGTGAACCTGAACACTTACCTCTACCTTGCTGTCATCACAGAACTGATACCTGTGTTGTCATCACCTGTTCCCAGAACTGATACCTGTACTGTCATCACCTGTTCCCAGAACAGATACCTGTACTGTCATCACCTGTTCCCAGAACTGATACTTGTGTTGTCATCACCTGTTCCCAGAACAGATACCTGTGTTGTCATCACCTGTTCCCAGAACTGATACCTGTGTTGTCATCACCTGTTCCCAGAACTGATACCTGTGTTGTCATCACCTGTTCCCAGAACAGATACCTGTGTTGTCATCACCTGTTCCCAGAACAGATACCTGTGTTGTCATCACCTGTTCCCAGAACAGATACCTGTGTTGTCACCACCTGTTCCCAGAACAGATACCTGTGTTGTCATCACCTGTTCCCAGAACAGATACCTGTGCTGTCATCACCTGTTCCCAGAACTGATTTCAGTGTGCAGTGTTGCCTCCATTTCTCAACAGAGCAGGTAACAACGTGTGGTGCTGTTTCATGTCATATGTACCATGTCATGCCATGTCATTGTTGTCTCACCACATCTTGCCATGGTGTGTTCTGTCATGTCATGTCAGTGACTTCTATTGTCATGTCCTGGATCTTTTCTTTCTGCATTTTGCCTTGCCCTGCCTTGCCTTGTCCTGCCTTGTCATGTCTTGCCTCTCTTCCATTTGCATTATCACACCTTCTCTAATTTACCATCCCCTCGTTTTGCCTTGCCTTACCTTGCCATGTCCTATTTTGCCTGCCTTGCCTTGCCATGTCCTGTTTTGCCTGCCTTGCCTTGACCTGCCATGCCCTGTTTTGCCTGCCTTGCCTTGCCTTGACATGCCCTGTTTTGCCTTGACCTGCCATGCCGTTTTGCCTGTCTTGCTTTGTCATGAGCTGTCTTGCCTTGTCATGTCCTGTTTTGCCTGTCTTGCCTTGTCATGTCCTGTTTTGCCTGTCTTGCCTTGTCATGAGCTGTTTTGCCTGTCTTGCCTTGTGATGTCCTGTTTTGCCTGTCTTGCCTTGTCATGAGCTGTTTTGCCTGCCTTGCCTTGTCATGAGCTGTTTTACCTGTCTTGCCTTGTCATGAGCTGTCTTGCCTTGCCATGTCCTGTTTTGCCTGCCTCGCCTTGCCATGTCCTGTTTTGCCTGCCTTGCCTTGTCATGTCCTGTTTTGCCTGCCTTGCCTTGCCATGTCCTGTTTTGCCTGCCTTGTCTTGCCTTGTCATGAGCTGTTTTGCCTGTCTTGCCTTGCCTTGCCATGTCATGAGCTGTTTTGCCTGTCTTGCCTTGTCATGTCCTGTTTTGCCTGTCTTGCTGTTTTGCCTGTCTTGCCTTGTCATCAGCTGTTTTGCCTGTCTTGCCTTGTCATCAGCTGTTTTGCCTGTCTTGCCTTGCCTTGCCGTGTCCTGTTTTGCCTTGCCTTGCCGTGCCCTGTTTTGCCTTGCCTTGCTGTATCCTGTTTTGCCTTGCCTTGCCATGTCCTGTTTTGCCTTGCCTTGCCATGTTCTGTTTTGCCTTGCCTTGCCATGTCCTGTTTTGCCTTGCCTTACTGTGTTCTGTTTTGCCTTGCCTTGCCATGTCCTGTTTTGCCTTGCCTTGCTGTGTCCTGTTTTGCCTTGCCTTGCCATGTTCTGTTTTGCCTTGCCTTGCCATGTCCTGTTTTGCCTTGCCTTGCTGTGTCCTGTTTTGCCTTGCCTTGCCATGTTCTGTTTTGCCTTGCCTTGCCATGTCCTGTTTTGCCTGTCTTGCCTTGCTATGTCCTGTTTTGCCTGTCTTGCCTTGCCATGTCCTGTTTTGCCTTGCCTTGCCATGTCCTGTTTTGCCTTGCCTTGCCATGTCCTGTTTTGCCTTGCCTTGCTATGTCCTGTTTTGCCTGTCTTGCCTTGCCATGTCCTGTTTTGCCTTGCCTTGCCTTGGGTTTGGTTTGTGATCCTTTGTTTCATCTTGTTCTGTTTTGCTGCCTTCTGTCTTTGTGTTATTTTGCCTAGCATACTGCTGCAGACCTGCACACACACACACACACACACACACACACACACACGCATGCATGCATGTGTGCTGACAAGCAGTCTGAATCTTTACTCATCAAAGTTCACTGTCAGTGAAAATACGTTGATTTGCAGAATGTACACAACTCGAGCATGCACACACACACACACACACACACACACACACAAATGTGCACACGTATGTGCACACACACACACACACACACAAATGTGCACACGTATGTGCACACACACACACACACAAATGTGCACACGTATGTGCACACACACACACACACACACACACACACACACACACACACACACAGAGTGCACAACAGAAGACATGTGACCCCTCCCCTTTCTCACCTACAGTACGTGTATGGACATGTATGGGGGAGGATGGGGAGACAGAGAGAGAGAGAGAATGGATTGGAAGGAATGGTTTATTCACATCTAGGTATAAGCCCCAAGTGAAGGGGTTCACATGAACATGGTATTACTCAATGGAACAACACAAACAAACATAAATGTAGATAACAAAGTATAACTTAATTCATTTCATGAGCTTTCAGTCTTACACAAAAACAATCAAAAAAATATTACCGTCATTTATATTGCTTAATAGAGAGACAGAGAGAGAGAGAGAAAGAGAGAGAGAGAGACTCACACAAGCATTCATGCACTCATCCATGTGCAATTACAATTCACTCAGGGGTGTGCCTGCATACAAGCACACACACACACACACACACACACACACAACAGAAGACACACAACACATGTGTTCAGCGCTTTACTTTTAGTTCATCGCAGTGGCAAACTTGACCCCACGTTCAACTCAGGAAGGAAAGATAACACGCAGCAGCCGGGATGGTTAGAACTGTGGCCTGGAAGAGGTGGCAGCACAAAGCGCCATGGGTGCTCTTCCATGTCGCGCCTCTAGCTGTTACCAGCTGCAGGGAGAGAGAAAGACCAGCAGAGCGGTGTGTGCTGTGCCGAGTGATGGCAGCGGCCACAGAGAGAAAACAACACATCTTCTTTAACATCTGATAACACGTTGCTTGGCACCGCAATAGTTTTATTAACAGCACGGTTTTAAAGAATACAGTCTTAGCTTCAGAACGACAGGAAATTTGAATATGATCATTTTTCTCAAGATACCTGTTCAAAAAAGTAGGCATTCTTATCACCATTTTATTAAAACATGCATTCTGACACATTTTGAACACACTAAATCTAATTTCACACAACACGCAAAATGCATTCCGAGCACAGTATAATACAATGACATGCAGCTCACTAACCTGTGTTGACCATTGGAAAGTCTGCCGGGAGAAGCTGTAGCATGTCAAAGGATTCAACTATTGTAGCTTGTGCAAGTACTCCACTGACACACACTAATTCAGTCAATCACATACATGGAAGCAAATAGCAGTCACGACACATATCTGGATGGCAGATTTAGTATTTTGAAGAGAAAAAATCAGTGTCTGCTGACTGGTTTGTGAAAGTGGTGGTCATCACCATTCAGTCATTGGCAGTAATCACTAAACTGATTATTCTGTCAGAAGAAAGGACAGACACATTATCAAAAAGTCTTAATCAATTGTCCACTTCATAAATTGCCTAACAGTTAACGTGGTCAAGTGTGGAGCTGCAAGCAGGTTACTACTTTTCACTCCACCCCCAGCAAGCTGGATGGGCTAGCTTGCCCTGACGGAGAGAAAGTCAGAGACAAAGTGAGATGAAGATAAGAAAATAGACACAGAGGGGGGAGGGACTGTAACGGAGAGTCTGAGTGAGATAGAGAGATGAGGATAAGAGAATAGAAAGAGAGGGGTGTGTGTGTGGGGGGGGGGGGAGTGTGTGTGAGGCAAAGAGAGATGAGGATAAGAGAATAGAAAGAGAGAGAAGGGGGCGTGGAGAGAGAGTGAATGAGGCAAAGAGAGATGAGGATAAGAGAATAGAAAGAGAGAGAGGGGGGCGTGGAGAGAGAGTGAATGAGGCAAAGAGAGATGAGGATAACAGAATAGAAAGAGAGGGGGGGTGGAGAGAGAGTGTGTGAGACAGAGAGAGGGGGGAAGAGAGAGATGTGGATAAGAGAATAGAAAGAGAGGGGGGGTGGAGAGAGAGTGTGTGAAACAGAGAGAGGGGGGAAGAGAGAGATGAGGATAAGAGAATAGAAAGAGAGGGGGGGTGGAGAGAGAGTGTGTGAGACAGAGAGAGGGGGGAAGAGAGAGATGAGGATAAGAGAATAGAAAGAGAGGGGGGGTGGAGAGAGAGTGTGTGAGACAGAGAGAGGGGGGAAGAGAGAGATGTGGATAAGAGAATAGAAAGAGAGGGGGGGTGGAGAGAGAGTGTGTGAGACAGAGAGAGGGGGGAAGAGAGAGATGTGGATAAGAGAATAGAGAGACAAGGTAAAGAGAGAGGGGTGATTAGAGGGAGAGCAAGAATGATAAGAGGAGGCAAAGAGAGAGATAAGAGAAAAAGGTGGTGAGAGTAGAGTCACACAGGGAGGGGGGATGGGGGGATTGGGGGGGGGGGGAGAGAACGATTTCTTAAATTCAGACAAAGAGATAGAGAGAACGATTTATTTAATAATCCAGAGAGAGAGAGAGAGAATGATTTCCTCAATTCAGACAAAGAGAGAGAGAGAGCAGGATATAAGTGGACAGCACGTGTTGAAAAAAAAAACAGAAAGAAGAATGAAAGAAATAAGAAAGACAAACAGAAAGGATGACAGATTCTGGCTCTCTGGTGAGAGAGAGACAGAGAATGAATGAATGAATACTGAATGAAAAAGTACAAAAAAAGAGAAAAAAAAAGATATGAGAGAGGGTGGTGAACTCAGAAAAACAAAGAGTAAGCAAGAGAAAGAGAGGGAAGAAAACAGAACGAAATATGGAAGGAAAGAAAGAAAATGAGAGAGAAGAGGAGGCAAAGGAAACCCTACTCACGAATTTCTGCTGTGAAAAATACACCACTGCCAGTCACAGTTGCCAGCAAACAGTTCTCACAAATAAATGCTGCGATATTAAAAGACCGGTTCCTATGGATAAAGGTACTACCATCATCAGAAAGAGAAATGTCAGAACTATCCGACAGTACAAACTTTAATGCCACAGAATCTCACGTACGCTCACAAGCCCGCCCAAAAGGCGTGGGAAATTGCCGCGTTTTAATATAAGACAAAGAAGGGTCAGAGGAGGGTTAGGCGGGCACAGCGGCCGAACGAGTTTACAGGTCTGGCACTATCAGTGCTGTCCGCAGGAGCTCGCTGTCGGCTAAGTGTGGGGTTCTGTTTAGAACTTGAACAGCTGTGACAACTAAACAGCAGTGCCTGCAGGGTCAAGAGAGAGAGATGAGAGAGTCACCCCATAACCCCCCCCCCCCCCCCCCCCCCTCACCCCAGACGAACAGGTGTCGTGCTCATGATATCCCATCTGCCAGAGATTGTCAAACTACAGTTACTGAAATCATGGGGTAAATCATGGGAGACGCTGACATAGGGTTAACACACCCACACCCACACAGCAAAGCTGATCAATGTCCCTGCCTGCACAGACAAGAAGTAGGTCATTGCTTGCACGCCTGGGTGCACACGCTCGTGTTGTGACAGTACTGATGTGCAGTGTGTTGCCTTCTAATGACTTGGAGGATGTTGGACTCTTTATTGATGTACATGGTTCTCACTCTGCAATGTGCTGCTTGAAATGGTTTTAATGTGCACTTGCCTCTTTGCCAATGGTTTTTTTTCAACAACAACAAAAATCAGATATAAATCTGATTTTGTACACTGGGAAGCTACATGAATACATTGTTCTGAAAATCAACCATTCCACATAAAAATCAATATGGGTTGAACAATAAACAATCATTCAAATATGGACCCATGTAATACTATAATGCCTAGTTTACAACAAAGTAATAGCATAGGTGAAATTCCAAGTATCCGTTCACACATTGATTCCATGTGGTATTGATATACCCAGTGTACATGACTGAGAACAATATAGGCAGAACAATGAGTATAAATTCACACATTGATTCCACGTGATATTACAATGCCCAGCTCACATGAGAAAAGTCAGTCATGTCTGACAATGACCAATTATTTATTTCGGCAAAATTCTGGTCAGCAGACTGGACGTATTCTCTCGCTGTGAAGAGTGCAGACTGGGCCTAGAGGTCCACCACCACCACCACCTGTCTGTCTGATCAAAAATGACATTAAAAAAAAAAGGCTGTTCATTGTCAGAATCTGTGGGAAAAAAAACACAAAAAAACATCCGAAAGGATTCCGTAAGTTTGTCTCAGTTTCCATAACCAGGAAAAATCTTTGAACGCGTATGTGTTGTGTGAGTTTTATTAAGTCTAACGAAAATTCTGGACTGCACGTCAAGATTTGAATCACATAGTCATTCGTGGACATAATGCAAGTTTTTTTCTTCTTCTTTTTTTGCGGGTGGTGGTGGTGCTGGTTCATGAGGCAGAAAGCATACAGATCTATCTTCCTATCTATCTATCTATCTATCTATCTATCTATCTATCTATCTATCTATCTATCTATTGTTTGTGTGTAACAGAATGTCGGGACAAGGCGCGGCAGCCAACCCCACTGGCTCTCAGGGGAACCCCGCTGTACAGGTCAGTATGTCAGTGTGCATCCTCATGATTCAGCTCAGTAGTACAGAGGTCTGACAGTGTGCATCCTCATGATTCAGCTCAGTAGTACTGATCAGTATGTCAGTGTGCATCCTTGTGATTCAGCTCAGTAGTACAGCAGTATGTCAGTATGCATCCTTATGATTCAGCTCAGTAGTACAGAGGTCTGACAGTGTGCATCCTTATGATTCAGCTCAGTAGTACAGAGGTCTGACAGTGTACATCCTTATGATTCAGCTCAGTAGTACAGAGGTCTGACAGTGTACATCCTTATGATTCAGCTCAGTAGTACAGAGGTCTGACAGTGTACATCCTTATGATTCAGCTCAGTAGTACAGAGGTCTGACAGTGTACATCCTTATGATTCAGCTCAGTAGTACAGAGGTCTGACAGTGTACATCCCTATGATTCAGCTCAGTAGTACAGAGGTCTGACAGTGTACATCCCTATGATTCAGCTCAGTAGTACAGAGGTCTGACAGTGTGCATCCCTATGATTCAGCTCAGTAGTACAGAGGTCTGACAGTGTACATCCTTATAATTTAGCTCAGTAGTACAGAGGTCTGACAGTGTACATCCTTATGATTCAGCTCAGTAGTACAGAGGTCTGACAGTGTACATCCTTATGATACAGCTCAGTAGTACAGAGGTCTGACAGTGTACATCCTTATGATTCAGCTCAGTAGTACAGAGGTCTGACAGTGTACATCCTTATGATTCAGCTCAGTAGTACAGAGGTCTGACAGTGTACATCCTTATGATTCAGCTCAGTAGTACAGAGGTCTGACAGTGTACATCCTTATGATTCAGCTCAGTAGTACAGAGGTCTGACAGTGTGCATCCTTATGATTCAGCTCAGTAGTGCAGAGGTCTGATAGTGTACATCCTTATGATACAGCTCAGTAGTACAGAGGTCTGACAGTGTACATCCCTATGATTCAGCTTAGTAGTGCAGAGGTCTGATAGTGTACATCCCTATGATACAGCTCAGTAGTACAGAGGTCTGACAGTGTACATCCCTATGATACAGCTCAGTAGTACAGAGGTCTGACAGTGTACATCCCTATGATACAGCTCAGTAGTACAGAGGTCTGACAGTGTACATCCCTATGATTCAGCTTAGTAGTGCAGAGGTCTGATAGTGTACATCCTTATGATTCAGCTCAGTAGTACAGAGGTCTGACAGTGTACATCCTTATGATTCAGCTCAGTAGTACAGAGGTCTGACAGTGTACATCCCTATGATTCAGCTCAGTAGTACAGAGGTCTGACAGTGTACATCCCTATGATTCAGCTCAGTAGTACAGAGGTCTGACAGTGTACATCCCTATGATTCAGCTCAGTAGTACAGAGGTCTGACAGTGTACATCCTTATGATACAGCTCAGTAGTACAGAGGTCTGACAGTGTACATCCTTATGATACAGCTCAGTAGTACAGAGGTCTGACAGTGTACATCCCTATGATACAGCTCAGTAGTACAGTTGTCTGACAGTGGACATCCTTATGATACAGCTCAGTAGTACAGATGTCTGACAGTGTACATCCTTATGATTCAGCTCAGTAGTACAGAGGTCTGACAGTGTACATCCCTATGATACAGCTCAGTAGTACAGTTGTCTGACAGTGGACATCCTTATGATACAGCTCAGTAGTACAGATGTCTGACAGTGTACATCCTTATGATTCAGCTCAGTAGTACAGAGGTCTGACAGGAAGTTGGAGACAAGAGCTGCTGTGGGTTATTCTCTTCCTTTCTTTCGTGTTTTCACATCATACATTTTATATGGGCTCAATTGAGTGGGCTATGTCTTGGTGTCTTTGTTCGTCTGCCCGTCTGTCTGTTTGTCTCTGTTCCTGTCTCTGTCTCCCTCTGGCATAATCGCTCACTTGATCTTTCTCTTCACTGTTTCTTTTACATTCATATAACGACAAGACAGTGCCTGCCTTACACATGGTTATGTCGAATTATCCGACACTGAAAAGGCTATAATTAGAACATCTAACTTAGGACGTTTAATGCATGTTATTATTATGCTTTTGGACTCACTTGTGTAAACAACGAGTCTATGTAATAATCCGATGTTTCGGGTATATCAGACACTTATTTGAAAAAGACAAACAGACAGACAGGTATACAGATGCATATAATGAATATGAATATGCACACACACACACACACACACACACACACACACACATGCGCGAATGCACACACATTGACACATACACATACGTATTGTTGTTGTGTCATTTTTGTTGCTGCATTTGGTTGTGTGTCTTTTTCTGTTTGTTTTTTGTTATTAAGTTTATATGTGAGTGTGTGCATGCGTTCTCGTATATGTACGGGAGGATTGGGTGGTGGTGGTGGGGTGTTGGAGGGAGTTGGAGGGTTTGGGGGCGGTTTCCTTGTGCATTTGTGCGTGCGGGTGTGTGTGTGTGTGTGTGTGTGTGTGTGTGTGCACAGAGAGAGAGGGGGGGGGAGAACGGACAGACAGACAGGCTGACAAAGGGACCCAGTGTTTGTGGGGGAAGGAGTGGGGGAAGGGGTGGATTAAAAGACGTAAAAGTAACGCAGTCACACAGGCTCACCCCCATCCTCACCCCTACCCTACCACTCTGCTGCCTCCACACCCCCTTCCCCAACCCTCCATCTCCCCACGTACACTCTCACTCCCTCCCTCCCTCTTCCATGCTGTGAGTTCAGCATGTGATCCAGTGTTCGTTTTGCCGGGCTGTACGGTGGAGAAAGGGGCAGAGATTATATGTGAAAGAGTAACAGGGAGGGGCCATGTTTACTTGCTGCACGTCATGGATGTGCTGTCGCTTTGAGTGCCTCCATAGTTAAACACTTTTTGGGGTGGTCATTGTAGTATAACATATAAACATTTTTTCTCACTCCATGTTTCTTGAATCCCCCTTCCACCTCCAAATCCCCACCTCCAATCCCTTTGTCCTTCTCCTTCTGTCACTGAACCATGAGGTCCAGGTGGGCTGTGGATCCAATGTGAAGGCAAACATGACAAGTGTCATCCACTTCACTCACGTGTGGTTTTTCTGATCACTACTGCGGGTGTGCCTGTCTGTCTGTCCCGGTTCATGGCCTGTCGTATTTTGTGTGAGTGTCTGTCTGTCCCGGTTCATGGCCTGTCGTATTTTGTGTGAGTGTCTGTCTGTCCCGGTTCATGGCCTGTCGTATTTTGTGTGAGTGTCTGGGTGTCTGGGTGTATCTGGGTGTGTCCGTGTGTGTGGGTGTGTCCGGGTGTGTCCGTGTGTGTGGGTGTGTCCGTGGTGTGTCCGTGTGTGTGTGTGTGTGTGTGTGTACGCGTGTCTGTGATGAAAACTGAAATAATTGCACATAATGATGTACAGTTGAACAGTTTACACTGGCCTTGCAAACGCATGTAAAAATGTAAGCAGCTCTGTTGCCCTTCAACAACCACCACTCTTCTTCCCACCCCCCACTGCCTGTGTTGAATCCACGATCTACACCCCCCTCACCCAACCTCATGTTCTCAATGAGGAAGTCTTCCTGAAAGAGATACCCTGGTCAGATTTATTTTTAGCACTGCCACCCTGGCCCCGTCCCACTCAGAGAGAGAGAGAGAGAAGACTTTGTGGCATGAAGAGCGAAGCTTGATATCAGTTTACGTCAGTTGCACTATCATGGCAGCTGTGTTATCTGAATATCCCGCTGCAAACAGACCTGTCCCAAACATGACTGTACACTGATCAGACAATACCCATGAAGAGATCACGTGATCGCCCCCTGGAAAAATACCCTGGCCTCAGACGTGCCCAGTAAAACAGTTCTTCCTGATTCAGCACTGAACGTTTTTTTTCTTTTGGTGTTTGTTTTGCACTGTTGTGCCCCGTATCGTACCGTGAAAAGCTAGACCTCGGGAACGTGTTGGATGTCTCTCTAACGCATTCATCAGGGACAGCAGTCTTGTTTGTTTTTCTGTTCAGAGAGAGAGAGAGAGAGAGAGAGAGAGTGGGGAGTGGGAGAGGGGGAGGGCCTTTGTGTTGGAATAAACACTTCAGCATGAATGCATCACGTGTCAAAGTAAGAAGAAAGAAAAAAAGCAAGATTGCCCTGTCGAGGACGCCACCACTTGAGATTGTGGGACAGGCTACGTCGATTCAATTTGATTGGTTAGCTCACCAGCCCGGATGTTTTCAGGGTCAAGGTGACTTGATGAGGACTGTTGCTTGTTGGCCTACTTCACGTTTCAAAAGCAAATGGAGTCATTCAGGGCGAACATCAACATTGCCTCATGTGACAGGGCTGCCAGTTGGGGGGGAGAAAGGAGGTGTTGGTGGCAGTAGGAGGTGAAGGGAGGGGGAGGCTATTTTGGACTGTGTACTTGCAATACAGGAATTAAAACCTGTTCGTTTGCACAGCATGGATGCGTTTCATTTCGGAGGCTTCGGTAGTGCCCGGGCGGAAAACAAAAAGACCGACGGTTTTCATAATGGTTTACTTATTCGCAACCATATGCACTCCTACACACCCAAAAAATATGGGAGCAGATTTCTAACCTATGTATAGACACAGTCTGTTGGTCAGATATGGAATGCCTCTCTGGCATCACACAATCACACGGTCACACCCACCCATCCACATATACACACACAGACATACATGCACATGTACACATATGGATACATATACATGTCTACATATACATACATACGCACATGTATACATATACATGTCTACACATAAATACGCATATGGATACATATACATGTCTACACATAAATACGCATATGGATACATATACATGTCTACACATAAATACGCATATGGATACATATACATGTCTACACATAAATACGCACATGTATACATATACATGTCTACACATAAATACGCATATGGATACATATACATGTCTACACATAAATACGCACATGTATACATATACATGTCTACACATAAATACGCATATGGATACATATACATGTCTACACATAAATACGCATATGGATACATATACATGTCTACACATAAATACGCACATGTATACATATACATGTCTACACATAAATACGCATATGGATACATATACATGTCTACACATAAATACGCATATGGATACATATACATGTCTACACATAAATACGCATATGGATACATATACATGTCTACACATAAATACGCATATGGATACATATACATGTCTACACATAAATACGCATATGGATACATATACATGTCTACACATAAATACGCATATGGATACATATACATGTCTACACATAAATACGCATATGGATACATATACATGTCTACACATAAATACGCATATGGATACATATACATGTCTACACATAAATACGCATATGGATACATATACATGTCTACACATAAATACGCATATGGATACATATACATGTCTACACATAAATACGCATATGGATACATATACATGTCTACATATACATACGCGGAGTGATGGCCTAGAGGTAACGCGTCCGCATAGGAAGCAGAGAGAATCTGAGCACGTGGTTCGAATCACGGTTCAGCCGCCGATATTTTCTCTCCCTCCACTGGACCTTGAGTAGTAGCCTGGACGCTAGTCATTCGGATGAGACGATAAACCGAGGTCCCGTATGCAACATGTACTTAGCGCACGTAAAAGAACCCACGGCAACAAAAGGGTTGTTCTTGGCAAAATTCTGTAGAAAAATCAATAGGAAAACAAATAAAACTGCACGCAGGAAAAAATACAAAAAAAAAAATGGGTGGCGCTGTAGTGTAGCGACGTGCCCTCCCTGGGGAGAGCAGCCCGAATTTCACACAGAGAAATCTGTTGTGATTAAAAGAAATAGAAAATGCAAAATGTGCATACATAAACATTATTATGTATCAGAGCATATTGTTGTAAATTAGCAGATATTGAAGAAAAAAACAGATATTTATATTCAGTATTGAAAGACACGAACTAAAGGGGTTATGACGGCTGGCAAATAAATCAGACACAGAGAATACAGGAAAGAGGCATGACTGAAGTGAGAAATAAAGAGAACAGAGAAACTTAACCATTATCTTTGTACATATACAATAGTGATGAAGATTCTGATGCTGATGTGGTAGACAATAACATCCAATCAACAGGCGAACATGTAATACATAAAAAATCACAGTAAAGTAGAAAATAAGACAAAACACTTCAGTGTATGTAAAAGAATAGACAATGCATACATTTCACAAAAAGGGCATGATGGATTTGGCTGATTATATTTGCTTTGGAGCCTTTTGTTTGTGGAGCAGAAGTTTTCCTACCTTGGATTTGAAGGATGATGATGATTTTATTTATATTTTATTTCATTTTTCTTAATTCGTTTATTCATTAATTTAATGACTTCTTCATTTCTCTGTTTGTGTATCTTATTTCACTGCATTTCCTTCCCTCAAGGCCTAAGTGCGTTGGGTTGCACTGCTGGTCAGGCATCTGCTTGACAACTGTGCCGTAGCACATATGGATTTGTCTGAACGCAGCGACGTATCCTTGAGTAAATGAACAGAACTGAACTATACATTTACAGACAGCCACACACATATATAGATATGTATCAAACAGCGTAGTTCTATATATGTATATATATATATATATATATATATATATATATATATATGTATATATATATATATATATATATATATATATATATATATATATATGAGTGTGTGTGTGTTTATTTACAATTATTTGCTTATGTATGTGTGTAGTGATTTTTTTTGGTTTTTTGCTAGAACATCAATGTTTGGTCAATTTTAATGTCAAAGTTGAAGGTCACACCAATGTGTCTTTTAGCCAGAATAACCATTTTGCAGTTGTTTTCTTGTGTTGTTTTTGTTGTTGCTGGTTTTTTTTTGTGTGTGTGTGTGTTTGTTTGTTTGTTTTTGTTTGTTTGTTTTTTTGTTTGTTTGTTTGTTTGTTTTTTGTGTGTGTAATAATTCCTTTGTTGGAATAAGTGCATATCACAAGTGAGTCTTGGAGGCCTTGCCTCTCTTATTCTTTTATGTTTATTCCAGTTGGTTTAGTGTCCACTTTAGAATATTTATATGCAGTGAACATGTCAATGGTGTTGTCAGTATCACTGTATGTGTTCTGTCCAGAACTTGTATTTCTTTACTTTTAATTGTGAACACACACACACACACACACACACACACACACACACACACACACACACACACACACACACACACACACACACACACACACACACACACACACACACACAAACAAAACAAAAAAACACACACAAAAAAACCCAAGGTCATGTCGTTTTGTTACCAAATACAACCTACCTTCTAGGAACTCAGTGGGAAGCAGATTTTAGAATTTTCGGATTTAGGAACGAATCTCAACGAAATAAACCGTTGATGATCCGGAAATACTGCTTAATTCGGGAGACTCACACTTGTGTGTGTGTGTGTGTGTGTGTGTGTGTGTGTGTGTGTGTGTGTGTGTGTGTGTGTGTGTGTGTGTGTGTGTGTGTGTTTAAGCCAAACTTGGTATTGGCAGACAAAGTATTTCCAGAGAAAATGGCAATGTTAAAGTTTACGACGGACACACAGACACAGACACAGACACGCACACACACACACAAAACTGAACACTGGGTTATAACACACTCACTTTGTTTACACAAGTGAGTCAAAAATGCTTGAGGCCACCATCACTTAATTGTGGGACACGTGATGTTTATGTATCACATGTTGGCCAGTTGATTAGATATTGTTGTCTGCCACATCAGCATCAGAATCTTCATCACTATTGTATATGTACAATGATATGGTTAAGTTTCTCTGTTCTCTATATCTATTTCTCACTTCAGTCATGCCTCATTCCTGTATTCTCTGTGTTTGATTAATTTGCCAGCCTTCATAACCCCTTTAGTTCACGACTTTCAATATTGACTATGTGTTTTTTCTTCAATATTTGCTAATGTACAGCAGTATGCTCTGATATATAATTATGTTTATATATGCATACGTATATATGTATGTTTGGGGGAATGAGTATGTGTGAGGGTGGATGGGTGAGTGTGAATGTGTGACTGTGTTCCTTTTATTATTTTTTACAATGATGATGGTGATCATTATCATTATTGTTATCATTAGTAGCAGCAGTAGTAGTAGTATTTACTAACATCATTACTGTGTGTTGTCGTTATTGTCACAAGGACAGATTGGAAGATTAGGCAATGCCTAAGATCTTTATCCTTGAATACTAGTTTTCTCGATTTTATTTTTTGATGGTGCTGTCACCGTCAGTATCCTCTTGAAAGTTTGACACTTTGTCCCGTTTTGCATACCTGCTTTCTGTCCCTCTCCCTCTCTGTCTCTCTGTCTGTCCCCCCCCCCCCATCTCCCTCTGTCTGTCCCCCTGTCTATCTCCCCCCCCCTCTCTCTCTCCCTCATCCTCTCTGTCTCCCTCTCCCTCTCCCCCTCTTTCTCTCCCTCTCTTTCCCTCTCTCCCCTCCCTCTCTCTCTCTCGTCATTTGCCGCTCTTTATGGGGCACGGCCAGGTTTCCCCCCCCTCTCCCTCTTTCTCTCCCTCTCTCTCTCTCTTTCCCTCTCTCCCCCCCTCTCTCTCTCTCGTTATTTGCCGCTCTTTATGGGGCACGGCCAGGTTTCCCCCCCCTCTCCCTCTTTCTCTCCCTCTCTCTCTCTCTTTCCCTCTCTCCCCCCCTCTCTCTCTCTCTTGTCATTTGCCGCTCTTTATGGGGCCAGGTTTCCCCCCCCTCTCCCTCTTTCTCTCCCTCTCTCTCTCTCTTTCCCTCTCTCCCCCCCTCTCTCTCTCTTGTTATTTGCCGCTCTTTATGGGGCACGGCCAGGTTGGCAGTACAATGCTGGGTATCTCTTTTAAGAAGACTTCTCATTGAGGACATCAGATTGAGTGGGACACTGAAACTGGGAAACTGAAAAAGGTCTCGAACACACTGCAACAGCTGTAAAGTTGGCAGGGGCCTCAAGTACACCTCGACAGTTAGAAAGTGTTGACAGAAGCCTGAATCATACATCAACATTTATAATTTGTGACGAAGGTCTCAAATACACCTCAACATCTATAAACTGGTGGCAAAATAGAACCAAGCTTGATGGATACCATAATATACATTCAATTTCAATTAAACTTGGTCTTGTTACTTGGTTATGGGTACAGTATGATTCCTAAAGAAAATCAGAATCAGAGGTTAACTGTCAAAATCACAGCCTGGCGTACGATATTGATAGAAAACATTTCTGCGTGTAAGAGAGAGAGCAGGTCTTCTATATAATCTTCAGGAAAGTTAGTACCATGAGTGGTCATGGTGAAAACAAAACCCTTGTTGAAAACAAGGTCAAATATCATGGTCACAACATGGCCTATTAGGAAAATGTAAAGGACAACAGAACTTTGTTTTTCTTAAACAACTTTCATTCAGCATGGTATACCATGAAGAGATTTGTTTTGGCCAGAACATTAATGTTTTGCAAAATTAAATGCCAAAAGTCAAGGTCACATTAGTGTGTCTTTTTGCCAGATTTCCTTTTTTATTTTTATTTTATTTTTTCATAGTACTTCCTTTGTTTGATCAAATGGATATCTCGAGTGAGTCTTGAAGGCTCCACCTCTCATGTTATTTGATAAGATATAAATGATAGGAGTGTATGACAATCATTTTTGACTCACTTGTGTAAACAAAGTGAGTCTATGCTTTAACCCGGTGTTCGGTTGTCTCTGTGTGTGTGTGTGTGTGTGTGT
>NC_134909.1:404251-429251 GCF_041734735.1 Babylonia areolata
GGCGTCTTAACCACTCTGCCAGCTTCCTCTCCCTTGTGCACAGATCCCCAGACAAGGCTAATCGATCTGTTTTGTCCTGTCTGTATGCATGAACATCCTTTCGTTTGTACCGATACGGATCATCGATAAAAGACAATTGTGACACGTCGATTGCCTTATCCCTTCACAGATCCTATCCTCGTGATGGTCAGCCTATAATTACTATTCTATTTTATAGTATCAATGTTTTACTGGCAGTTGCGTGTCACGATTTTCACATAATAGGTGTTTTACATTAATCCCTTCAATGTCATAATTCAGCTCGTGATATTCTATGTTGATCATGTTGTTTTATGCTAACGTACGTGTTGTCAGGTCAGGTCATTAGATCTGCTACTGGTAACCTGTAATCCAGTACAACCTGTTCAGGGTCGGGTTGCCGGCGACTAAACCGGCATTCCCACCGCTCCCTTCCGGGACTGGTGAGGCGGGTGGCTAGACACCCTTATGGAGATCCATAAAAGGGCGTTGGCTCAGGAGAGCCACCGACGGCCATCTAGCTCCACTGTGCTGTGTGCATGCCACACGCAGTTGGCCCCCGGGGTGTGTCTACCCATGCATGCAAAGTCTGGATCCGGCAGAATCTGCGGAAGAAACCTATCGGTTCAACGGAGAGGAAGGCGGTTACAGCAACGCACTGTGGAGTGCAGAGAGCAAGATGAGACACCGAAAGGATATCTTGGTCATCCACTGCATCCGTGCTCATCCTCCAGTCGTCTCGACTTAGTCTTGCCACTGGAAATTGGTGGACCCGGACGAGAGAGTGAGGTCGACGTTGCGCAACTCCTCTTCACTTTAAACAAACTCATCACGCATGTCATCAGTCATCCAAAATGACCTTTCATCCTTCATCATTTCATCACCCCCAAGTCCTGTGGCGACAGGCGAGCGACGAAACGACAGGTGTGGGTACACTGGCAGTCGCAGCCGCAGACCTGCACGCAGGCGGCTCAGGCCATAGGGTCGTTCTTCGTCGACAGGAGCAGCGATGGAGCTCGGCAGCCGTCTGAGCAGCCCTCTTTAGGAATGCACTGCTCACCTCCCTGGCATGAGGAAGGGGCTAGAAAAGGTGCCCTAAAAATTGCCTGCTCCATATCACCCTGGCCAGCATACCGCGGCTGGCGGGGACCCTACATCAGTGGTCGAAACAACAAGAAAGAAAAGAAAAAAAAAACAAGGATCGTTCCTCTCACCATTGGTGCGTGGAACATAAGGACTCTCCTGGACAAAGATAACGCGGACAGACCCCAAAGGAGAACGACACTAGTTGCATCTGAACTCGCCAGATACAACATTGACATCGCAGCCTTGAGTGAGACTCGGCTTGCAGGCGAAGGCGAGCTCTGTGAACGGGGATCTGGTTACACCGGAGATTAGAAAAGAGAGATAAACCACTTGCAGAAATTGCTGAAGCCAGGCAGCCTGCGCCGCGAGATGCATTCATTATTCATGAGCTGCCTTTGCCTCGCCCAAACTAAGGGAAAGCGTCAGTCGAATGCAGTCTCCTGAGTGATTTTATAATTTGGATTACATCTTTTTTCCCTTTTCTGTTTGCTTCATCCCACGCAGATGTCAAACTCAATTTTGTTGTGAATAACATTCCTAAATATTTATATGTATTGGTTACTTTTATTTCCCTATCACCACAGCACCATTTTTCACGAGTCGAAAGATGACCTCCATTGCGGAAAACTATAATATTGGTCTTATCGAGATTCACTGTTTGTTGTAATCTGTCTGTTTCTTGCTTAAGGGCATTTAATTGATTTTGTAACCCTATGGGTGTGTCAGACAAGAGAACAACATCATCAGCAAATAGCATTAAGAGCAAATCTGTTGCGCCAGGTATCATTTGTATTCCATGTCTCCCCTTCTTTGATAACTCCACTGCCAATTCACCGATGAAAAAGGAAAACAGCTGTGAGCTTAGCATACAACCTTGTTTAACCCCTCTTGGACACTGAAAAAAGTCTGAATAAATACCTTTGTCACGAACACATACAAGTACAGAATCGTAGATGCTTTTAACAGCCATGTAAAACTCCCGAGAGAGAGAGAGAGACAGAGACTTAGAGAGAGAGAAAGAGCACAATACAACGGTCTGCTCGGGCAACATGAAGCGTTCGTATATATATGAATTATATATATGATTATGTACATGTAGATAGATTTAGATTTACATACTGATAGATCTATATGAAATTATGTATGTATGTATTCATGTATGTATGTATGTATGTATGTATGTATAGACAGATGTTAGAAAAGAGACAGAGCTGAATATGTGTTTTATGTTTTGATATATATATATATTTGTTGTTGAAGAAATGGTGATGTAAACCAGAAAGTGTGAAGAAAAAGTAGCGTTACGAAAACGCAGTTCAATAATTTACAACTGTCTCTCTCATGTGCAACATTGCGCTGGGAGGGGGGAGGGGAGTTGGTGGTGGGGGGAGCTGCTTTATTTTCTTTTTATATTATCTACATTCAAGCAGATGCAAACGTGCTAAAAACCAAGCAAAAATGAATCGGTTTTCATTATATACAGCGAATCTTACTACACGTGGGAAATTCCAGGCATAACTTAACTTTCGCTTTACTGCAGCTGAACCGTCGAACCGACCAGTTTCCTTCGGGTACGGAAGGAGAGGGTGATTTACCCCCACCCTTCCGCACTGCGTGTGTGCCCCAAAACGGCTTCAGCACTGTTATAGACAGTAAGAAGGGGCCTGCCGCGAGTGGTTTATCTCTCTTTTCTAATCTCCGGTTACACCTTCTTCTGGAGTGGACGAGGAAGCGAAGAGCGACGTGAGGCTGGCGTTGGTTTTGCAGTAAAAACAGCACTTGTCAGCAAGGTAGCTGGAATCCCAAAGGGAGTCAACGGTAGGCTTATGACCATGAAACTCCCACTGGCATCTGGCCAGAAGCACCTCACCATTATCAGTGCCTATGCCCCAACCATGACCAACCCGGATGAAGTGAAGGCGAATTTCTACGAGGACCTTCACTCTGTCATTGCTGCTATCCCTAAAGCAGACAAGCTCATCATTCTTGGGGACTTCAATGTTAGAGTTGGCTCTGACTACATCTCCTGGGATGGAGTGATTGGAAAGCACGGTGTGGGCCACTGCAACCCAAATGGATTGCTTTTGCTTCAGACCTGTGCAGAGCACGAACTGCTGATAACCAACACAGTTTTCTGCCTCCCTACCCGTAACAGGACGTCATGGATGCACCCTCGCTCAAAGCATTGGTATCTCATCGATTATGTCATCGTCAGGAAAAGGGATAGGCAAGATGTACGTGTGACAAAGACCATGTGCGGCGCCGAGTGTTGGACAGACCATCGCCTTGTAGTCTCGAATCTGAATATTCGAATCCAGCCCAAGAGACGCCCCCAAGGCCAGAAGGCTCCAAAACGGCTCAACATCGCTAAGCTGAAAAACATCACCATCAAACAGTCCTTTGTGGAGCTGCTTGAAGATCGTCTGGAATCCGCCTCTCTGGACAACCAGAATGTGGAGTCTGACTGGAGGACCCTGCGTGAGCTGATCTATAGTACAGCTTCAGAGACCCTGGGACCCATGACCAGAAAGCACAAAGACTGGTTTGATGAAAACTGTGATGAAATCAAGCAGCTTCTCGATGAGAAACGGCGTCTGCATCAAGCCTACCTGAGCAACCCAAAGTCCACATCAAAAAAGGATGCGTACGATGCCATCCGCAGGATTGTTCAGCAAACGTTACGCCAGATGCAGGATAAGTGGCTGAGTGACAAAGCTGATGAGATCCAGGGATATGCTGACAGGCACGATTTGAAGAGGTTCTATGATGCCTTAAAAGAAGTCTATGGCCCCACATCCTCAGGATCATCCCCCCTCCTCAGTGCAGATGGGAATACCTTGATCACCGAGAAGGAGAAAATTCTCGAACGCTGGGCTGAGCACTTCAACAGTGTCTTAAATCGCCCTTCCTCCATAAATGATGAAGCCATAGACCGTCTCCCACAAGTCCCCATCAACGAAGCACTGGACGATCCGCCAACACTTCTTGAGACCCAGAAAGCAATCCGTCTGCTATCCAGTGGCAAAGCACCTGGCTCAGACTCCATACCAGCAGAGGTCTACAAGGATGGAGGCACTGTGCTGACTGAGAAGCTCCATCAGCTGTACTCACTCATGTGGAAAGAAGAGACGATCCCCCAGGATTTCAAAGATGCATCTATCATTCACTTGTACAAGCGAAAGGGGAACTGACAAGGCTGTGATAACCATCGGGGCATTTCCTTGCTCTCCATCGCAGGCAAGATACTTGCCAGGATCCTACTAAACCGCCTCACAGCACACCTTGACCAAGGTCATTTGCCTGAGAGCCAATGTGGATTCTGGAAAGAGCCCGGAACCACCGACATGGTGTTTGCTGCAAGGCAGCTGCAAGAGAAATGTCAGGAGCAAAATGCTGATCTGTTCTCCACCTATGTCGACCTCACTAAGGCCTTCGACACCGTGAGTAGAGAGGGACTGTGGAAAATCATGGCCAAGTACGGATGCCCTCGGAAATTTATTTCCTTGGTCAGCCAATTTCATGAAGGTATGCAGGCTCGAGTCCAGGACAATGGCGAAACATCTGCTCCTTTTGCTGTCACAAATGGTGTCAAGCAAGGCTGCGTCCTGGCGCCAACACTGTTCAGCCTCATGTTCTCTGCAATGCTTACTGATGCCTTCAGAGATGGCGATGTTGGAATCGGCCTAAAGTACCGAACAGATGGCAAGTTGTTTAACCTCAGAAGGCTTCAAGCAAAAACGAAGGTCATGACAGACATCATCAGAGACTTTTTGTTTGCTGATGATTGTGCCCTCAATGCTGGATCTGAAGCTGACATGCAACTCAGCGTCGACAAGTTTGCCACTGCCAGCAGGAACTTCGGCCTTACCATCAGCACGAGGAAAACTGAAGTTCTCCATCAGCCAGCCCCAGGGAAACCCTACGTTGAGCCCAACATCACAGTCAACGGTCAGAGACTCAGTGCGGTGGAGCGGTTCACATACCTTGGCAGCACACTGTCACGAAATGCAACCATCGACGATGAAGTGAACGTCAGGATTGCAAGAGCAAGCGCAACTTTTGGCAGACTCAGTGCAAATGTCTGGAACAGAAGAGGCATTAGTCTTGAGACCAAGCTAAAGGTCTACAGAGCAGTAGTTCTCCCCACACTACTGTACGGCTGCGAAACTTGGACAGTGTACCAACGACATGCCAAGAAGCTGAACCACTTCCACACAACATGCCTCAGGAAGCTACTGAACATCAAGTGGCAAGACAGGACCCCAGACACAGAGGTGCTCGCAAAAGCCACCCTTCCCAGCATCTTCGCCATCCTGATGCAGTCCCAGCTTCGCTGGGCTGGACACGTGGCGCGCATGCCAGACCATCGGCTGCCCAAAAGGCTCTTCTATGGTGAGCTGCAACAAGGGAAGAGATCACACGGAGGTCAGAAGAAGCGCTTCAGAGATACTCTGAAAGTCTCTCTTAAAGCGTTTGATATCAACCCTGACTCCTGGGAGGAATCTGCAGTGGACCGTGACAAATGGCGCGCTGCTGTGCACAAAGGCTGCTGTGCGAGGCCAACAGGACTGCTGCAGCTGTTCAGAAGAGGCAGGCCAGAAAGTCACGGGCAAACAAGCTCCCTGAAAATGATATGCCTGTCTTTGTCTGCCCCAACTGTCAGCGAACATTTCGTGCGCAGATTGGACTATTCAGCCATCTGCGCATTCACAGATAGATTCATGAGCATCCTCCCCCCACCCCACCACCACTCTCCCCCCATCCCCCAGCTGGATGACAACGATGGTCATCATCGATCTCGATGTTCACACCACCACCAAGTGTGTGTGTGTGTGTGTGTGTGTGTGTGTGTGTGTGTGTGTCTGCGTTTGCGTGTGTGTGTGTGTGTGTGTGTGTGTCTGCGTTTGCGTGTGTGTGGAGGGGAGGGTGTAATATTAGGGGTGTGTGTGGAAATGAAGCTGCTGTTGTGTATTGCTCGCTCGGATGTATTTTGCTTTCGATATGATATGATGTGTGTGTGTGTGTGTGTGTGTGTGTGTGTGTGTGTGTGTGTGTGTGTGTGTGAGTGTGTCTGTAGTGTGCGTGTGCGTGTGTAGTGTGTGTGTGTGTGTGTGTGTGTGTGTGTGTGTGTGTGTGTAGTGTAGTGTGTGTGTGTGTGTGTGTTTGTGTGTGCATGTGTGTGTAGTGTGTATGTGTGTGTATGTGTGTGTAGTGTGTGTGTGTGTGTGTGCGTGCGTGCATGTGTGTGTGTGTGTGTGTGTGTGTGTACTGGACTTGGATATGGGCTGAGATATTGTGTTGGGTGAGTGACGAGCCTATGAATGCACAGTGAGTTTCCTAATGGATGAATAAAGATGTATTGTACTGTAAGATAATCATCGTTCAGGATGAATGCTGATTTGTTTTAACCCTGAGATGTATCGTCGCTTCGTGGCTTCAGCTCTTGTCCTCAGATGTTATTAGTAGCCTATGATTATTATGCCAACACTGGGTCATTTCCCATTTCGTTTAACCAAACTCAACAGGGCCATACCAGGACTGCCCAAGTAACATTAAAAAAAAAACAACCCAACAAACCTTCAACTTCGTTAACTACAAGGTCTTGTAACATCTTGAAAAATTCTGCATAACAGCAAAGTTCATGACGTATTTTCTTTACCGTTATTTCAAGTTTAAGCTCTCAAGGCAAACGGGATAGATCAAAACAACTTCAGAGCCAACCACACACAAAAATAAAAGGCTATATGTTGTACTGTATTGTATTTCTTTTATTTCATTTTATAGAATATATTGTATTGTATTGTATTGTATTGTATTGTATTGTATTGTATAACTGTCTTTGTCACAACAGAATTCTCTCAGTGAAATCCGGGCTGCTCTCCCCAGGGAGAGCGCGTCGCTACACTGCCAGCGCCACTCATTTTTTGTATCTTTTTTTCTCTGTCGGCAATTCTATTTGTTTTCCTATCGAAATGAAATTCTTTTCTACAGAATTTTGCCAGGGACAACTCTTTTGTTGCCGTGGGTTCTTTTACGTGCGTTGTGCATGCTGCACACGGCACCTCGGTTTATATACAGAAAGTACTGGCGACTGTGGAATTCGAACCAGTGCGCTCAGCGGATTCTCTCGCTTCCTTGGCGGACGCGTTACCATCACTAGGCCACATAATATAGACAAACATAACTGCAGGATGGTCAGCTATAGTGCTCGTCCAAGTGTTTACAACACCACTGCGTAATCATCACAGCAGATGGCGAAAAACTGAGAAAATAAAATTGTCAAAACCTGCCGAAAATCAACAACAACGCCCCCCCCCCAACCCCCCTCTACCCCCCTCCCCCCACAAACACACACACACACCCAAAACAACAACAACAACAACAAAACACCACGGGTATGTACTGGGAAGACAGCAGACAGTGAATAATAATAATTATAATTATAATAAGAAGAAGAAGAGGAAGAAGAAAGAGAAAAAGAGGAATATCTATAGATTTCCCGGAAGGCGGGGGGTCACTTCTCATTACAAAAGTAGCAATCGCACGCTGAAAGATTCCCACATAAACCGACTTTTGACGCAGGATGACAACTTGACGAAAGACTACGTTCGCTACATTGACAACGAACCAGGAATGACCCGAGAAATTCTTGCAGATTCAATGGCGAATGAAAGAAAATTTTCACCATCCATAAATCCGGTTCTTACTTGTAATCATTTATTCTTATGAAACACGTAAATAGAAAATAAAAGTATAGAAGGATAGATAAATAAACATATGAATAGGTAAGTAAATAAACAGATAAATAAATAATAAATGAACAAATGGTATTCTAATTTTGAAAAAGAAAAACCGAGTGGACAAAGTAAAAAAAAAAAAATTCTGACACACACACACACACACACACTCTCTCTCTCTCTCTCTCTTACACACACACACACACACACACACACACACACACACACACACACACACATTATATGATTTTCCATTTCACAAGATATGACTGAATTCTTGAAAGGAAAGTTCAAACTGTAAAAATGACAAAATTATGCAATGATTCACAGTTCCTTTAAACGAAAGAAACCATGCAATGCAGTACACGAAAACCCAGCTAAAGTTGGAATCTATCATTTTTGACAATTTTTCTGTACTTTCAGAAAGTTCAAAAATCACAAATTAACATACCAAAACAGAATTTTTCTATCACAGTTTTTGACTCACTTGTGTAAACAAAGTGAGTCCATGTATAACCCCGTATTCGGTTGTCTGTTCCTGTGTGTGTGTGTGTGTGTGTGTGTGTGTGTGTGTGTGTGATTCATATTTTCATTGATCTTTTTTAAAGTGTGTATCACAAGTGAGTCTTGAAGGCCTTGCCTCTCTTGTTCTATTAAGTATTATGCTCAACATATACTTCTTTAGCAATCTGTGTCAATCTCTTTCTCTCTCTTCATCTCTCCCTCTCTCTCTCTCTCTCTCTCTATCTCCCCCCCCCTCTCTCTCTCTCTCTCTCACACACACACACTCTCTCTCTCTCCCTCTCTCTTTCTCTCTCTCTCTCTCTCTCTCACACACACACACACTCTCTCTTTCTCTCTATCACACACACACACACGCACACACGCGCGCGCTGTTTATTACTTTTACCCCTTTGTGAATGTGAAGGAGTGGTTAACGTACCAAGACACCGTCTTAGTGACAGATTATGAAACACAGCACTCACTGGCAAATGCTGGCTGAGAGCTCCACTTCTCAGTAAAGACAGAGACAGCAAGAGAGTCTGACAACAAACTGACATCTGCAGGCAGCCTTGGACCTCTGGAAGGACAATGTCAAGGAGTGGTACCCCGCGAGACACTCCAGAACACACTTTTTCCCTCCGATCCGGTTCAACCGGGTCCCCTACGGCGTCACCACGGTGGGGGGAGAGAGTGTGCTGGAGCGCCAACCGGCCTCCGACCAACCACCCAGTAAGATGATTTGTTTGTTTGTTTGACTCATAATTTATCATAATCTTCTTGTGATTTTATCAGTGATAGGAGAGAACGACAGAACGAGAGAGAGAGAAAGAGAGAGAGAGAGAGAGAGAGAGAGAGAGAGAGAGAGAGAGAGAGAGAGAGAGAGAGAGAATGCGAATGATTTATTCATTGATAGGCCACAGCACCAAATTACAGTTATATCAAATGTCTTACTTACATACATGTGAAACAAATGAATCAATAAGACACGCATTATCACTAAATTTAAATGCATTGTACAAGAAAACTGCAAATTCCGAACATCACTATCTCTAATGGATGACTGAACTTAAAGGCACATGGATTTGGGTCATATTTTTAAGCAATAAACTTTTGTCTTATATCACTGAGTGCTGGACAACACAAGACAAAATGCAACTCGTCTTCCTTTAATTCTTTACACGATTGACAAATCAAATTACTGACATCAGATTTTCTGTATCTGCAATGATGTACATTGAAATCAGATATACCAAATCGAAATCTAGTTGTTATGTATTTCAAAGGTTTATCCATAGTAGACAAAAGATAAGGTTTTACTTCATAGGTGTTACAAAAAGTTATATATGTAATGCATCTATCCTGAATATGTACGTGCCATTTTTGCCATCTGATCGATTCCAGTCTGTCATTGTTGATAATTTCCAGTCTGAACCCGTTAAAATTGAACATGGAGTCCCACAGGGATCTGTTTTAGGCCCAGTGCTCTTCACACTGTACACTGCTCCTCTCGCTGAAATTATCAACCGCCATAATGTCAGTCATCATTCTTACGCTGATGACACTCAACTCCAGAAGAGTGATACACCTGAAAAACTGTTGTCGCTCTTGCAAGAAACATCTAACTGCTTCCTGGATATTCAAAATTGGATGACTCTAAATAAGTTACAATTGAACGCGGACAAAACTGAAGCAATGATCATAGGAACTAAACAAAAACTCTCTTCCATTACAACTAATACAATCAAACTTGGCAGTACATCCATCCCTCTGTCCACTTCAGTCAGGAACCTCGGCGTTGTCCTTGACAACACACTGTCCATGCAAACATTTATCAATCAGACATGTCAATCCTGCTACTGTCAACTGCGGCGCATCAGTTCCATCCGGAAATATCTGTCCACTGACGCAACATCTAGACTTGTCGTTTCTCTCATTCTCTCTCGCCTTGACTACTGTAACTCTCTATTGTCTGGTTTGCCTGCTTCATCCATTCAGTCCCTTCAGCGCATACAAAATTCTGCTGCCCGACTCGTCCTCAGAAAGAAAAGATCTGAGCACACCACTCCTCTTTTGCAACATCTCCACTGGCTCCCTGTCTCACACCGAATAAAGTACAAGATCAGCACTCTATGCTACAAATGTATTCACAAATCAGCCCCTTCCTATCTCTGTGCCTGCCTTCACCTCTACACTCCATCTCGCTCACTACGATCAGCTTCGGATCCACTCCACTTACATATACCCAGATTCAAACTCTCGACTGTTGGCCACCGTTCTTTCTCTGTCTCTGGACCTTGCAATTGGAATGAACTTCCTCTTTCGCTTCGTCAAGTCTCCACACTCAGCTCTTTCAAGTCTGGCCTTAAAACCCACCTCTTCCCAAAGTAGCCTCCCTTCCCTGCCTCTTCCTTGTCTTTTTAGTTTTTTTCAGTTTTAGAGTTATGCTTGCGTGAGAATGACTGGTGCGAAAGCGCTTTGATTTGTTTATGCACAAGATTTAGCGCTATACAAATACCATTATTATTATTATTATTATTATTATCTGCAATCAATTCATCGTTGACGAAAAACAGTAATCTGTGCATTGGCACTATACCCTGGTTTATCCATAATTCACCAAACCCATGTTCAAACAATGACGCTCATCAGGAACACAATTCTTCTTCCCCTTGCATGTAATTCTTGTAACATTTTACAGCCTTTGCAAGGAAACTGAAACTCTTCCATTTATGATAACAAGCCAATAATGAATTCAGTGAACAGCAGAGTTGATACATATCGGATATCTATCAGTTTCACCGTATATCAGATCTTTAGGTGTGCACGAGAGAGAGAGAGAGAGAGAGAGAGAGAATGAAAACATCGGTAATGCAAAGTGAATAGTGTAAAGATAGTGAAGCACAATACTCAGATGATTCACAAGAAAAGCATGAAGAAGAAGCAAACACCGCATACAAAGCGAGTACTAAGATATTATCATATTTCAGCAGGGACACCAACACGCACACGTACGTGCGCTCGTGCACAATCACGGCCACACACACGCGCGCGCGCGCGAACACGCACACACCCACGCATTGATGCGAGAGCGCGTCGCAAACCAGCAATTTCACTGTATTCTGTCACTGGCAAGAAGAGATCATGGAAGGAGGAAAAGGTTGTTTGACCTGCAACGTGAGACTGAAACAAGCCCTCAAATGGTATTCATGACTGTCGTGACTCAGGTGGCAGTCCACCCATGTACCCTGCTACCTCATCGGCAACACCTCTCCAAACACCTCAACCCGTGGCTGGAAGACTCTGGACTCCACCTCCATCCACCCCCTCCAGCGTTACGCCTGTGCTGGACAGCGACGTTCGCGATGATGAAGCGATGACACGAGTTCTCCACTGTCTCGATGTCGTGACCAAAGAACAGAATGACGTTTTTATGGTTCTGTCCGAACTGGGGTTCAGAAGCTATCTTGACAACCAGGTGGATCCAGTGTCTGCTGCGGCCTGTGCTCTGCTTCCCAACGTGTACGGCATGGGTCGTCGTGTCCCAGATGGAGACTTCGATGTCCTCATTATCAGCAAAGAGTACGGCCTTATCTGCGGGGAGGTGAAGTCCGTAGGGGCGACAGGAAACGCATGTGACTCTGCCATTGTAAAGAAGGTGAGTGAAGCTTGCTTTTCTCCATGCTTAACCCAAAGTTACGTACTCCACGAGTAAGGATGAGGGTTCTTTCGTGACGTCGTTACACTTTTCTCCGTGCTTAACCCAAAGTTACGTACTCCACGAGTAAGGATGAGGGTTCTTTCGTGACGTCGTTACACTTTTCTCCGTGCTTAACCCAAAGTTACGTACTCCACGAGTAAGGATGAGGGTTCTTTCGTGACGTCGTTACACATTTCTCCATGTTTAACCCAAAGTTACGTACTCCACGAGTAAGGATGAGGGTTCTTTCGTGACGTCGTTACACATTTCTCCATGTTTAACCCAAAGTTACGTACTCCGCGAGTAAGGATGAGGGTTCTTTCGTGACGTCGTTACACATTTCTCCATGTTTAACCCAAAGTTACGTACTCCACGAGTAAGGATGAGGGTTCTTTCGTGACGTCGTTACCCTTTTCTTTGTGTTTAACCCAAAGTTACGTACTCCACGAGTAAGGATGAGGGTTCTTTCGTGACGTCGTTACACTTTGCTTTGTGCTTAACCCAAAGTTACGTACTCCACGAGCAAGGATGAGGGTTCTTTCGTGACGTCGTTACACATTTCTCCGTGCTTAACCCAAAGTTACGTACTCCACGAGTAAGGATGAGGGTTCTTTCGTGACGTCGTTACACTTTTCTCCATGTTTAACCCAAAGTTACGTACTCCGCGAGTAAGGATGAGGGTTCTTTCGTGACGTCGTTACACATTTCTCCATGTTTAACCCAAAGTTACGTACTCCACGAGTAAGGATGAGGGTTCTTTCGTGACGTCGTTACACTTTTCTCCGTGCTTAACCCAAAGTTACGTACTCCACGAGCAAGGATGAGGGTTCTTTCGTGACGTCGTTACACATTTCTCCGTGCTTAACCCAAAGTTACGTACTCCACGAGTAAGGATGAGGGTTCTTTCGTGACGTCGTTACACTTTTCTCCATGTTTAACCCAAAGTTACGTACTCCACGAGTAAGGATGAGGGTTCTTTCGTGACGTCGTTACACTTTTCTCCATGCTTAACCCAAAGTTACGTACTCCACGAATAAGGATGAGGGTTCTTTCGTGACGTCGTTACACTTTTCTTTGTGCTTAACCCAAAGTTACGTACTCCACGAGTAAGGATGAGGGTTCTTTCGTGACGTCGTTACACTTTTCTTTGTGCTTAACCCAAAGTTACGTACTCCACGAGTAAGGGTGAGGGTTCTTTCGTGACGTCGTTACACATTTCTCCGTGCTTAACCCAAAGTTACGTACTCCACGAGTAAGGATGAGGGTTCTTTCGTGACGTCGTTACACTTTTCTCCATGCTTAACCCAAAGTTACGTACTCCACGAGTAAGGATTAGGGTTCTTTCGTGACGTCGTTACACTTTTCTCCATGCTTAACCCAAAGTTACGTACTCCACGAATAAGGATGAGGGTTCTTTCGTGACGTCGTTACACTTTTCTTTGTGCTTAACCCAAAGTTACGTACTCCACGAGTAAGGGTGAGGGTTCTTTCGTGACGTCGTTACACTTTTCTTTGTGCTTAACCCAAAGTTACGTACTCCACGAGTAAGGATGAGGGTTCTTTCGTGACGTCGTTACACTTTTCTTTGTGCTTAACCCAAAGTTACGCACTCCACGAGTAAGGATGAGGGTTCTTTCGTGACGTCGTTACACTTTTCTTTGTGCTTAACCCAAAGTTACGTACTCCACGAGCAAGGATGAGGGTAGTTTCGTGACGTCGTTACACATTTCTCCATGCTTAACCCAAAGTTACGTACTCCACGAGTAAGGATGAGGGTTCTTTCGTGACGTCGTTACACTTTTCTCTGTGCTTAACCCAAAGTTACGTACTCCACGAGTAAGGATGAGGGTTCTTTCGTGACGTCGTTACACTTTTCTTTGTGCGTAACCCAATGTTACGTACTCCACGAGTAAGGATGAGGGTTCTTTCGTGACGTCGTTACACATTTCTCCATGTTTAACCCAAAGTTACGTACTCCGCGAGTAAGGATGAGGGTTCTTTCGTGACGTCGTTACACATTTCTCCATGTTTAACCCAAAGTTACGTACTCCACGAGTAAGGATGAGGGTTCTTTCGTGACGTCGTTACACTTTTCTTTGTGCTTAACCCAAAGTTACGTACTCCACGAGTAAGGATGAGGGTTCTTTCGTGACGTCGTTACACATTTCTCCGTGCTTAACCCAAAGTTACGTACTCCACGAGTAAGGATGAGGGTTCTTTCGTGACGTCGTTACACTTTTCTCCATGCTTAACCCAAAGTTACGTACTCCAGAGTAAGGATGAGGGTTCTTTCGTGACGTCGGTACACTTTTCTTTGTGCTTAACCCAAAGTTACGCACTCCACGAGTAAGGATGAGGGTTCTTTCGTGACGTCGTTACACTTTTCTTTGTGCTTAACCCAAAGTTACGTACTCCACGAGCAAGGATGAGGGTAGTTTCGTGACGTCGTTACACATTTCTCCATGCTTAACCCAAAGTTACGTACTCCACGAGTAAGGATGAGGGTTCTTTCGTGACGTCGTTACACTTTTCTCTGTGCTTAACCCAAAGTTACGTACTCCACGAGTAAGGATGAGGGTTCTTTCGTGACGTCGTTACACTTTTCTTTGTGCGTAACCCAATGTTACGTACTCCACGAGTAAGGATGAGGGTTCTTTCGTGACGTCGTTACACATTTCTCCATGTTTAACCCAAAGTTACGTACTCCGCGAGTAAGGATGAGGGTTCTTTCGTGACGTCGTTACACATTTCTCCATGTTTAACCCAAAGTTACGTAATCCACGAGTAAGGATGAGGGTTCTTTCGTGACGTCGTTACACTTTTCTTTGTGCTTAACCCAAAGTTACGTACTCCACGAGTAAGGATGAGGGTTCTTTCGTGACGTCGTTACACATTTCTCCGTGCTTAACCCAAAGTTACGTACTCCACGAGTAAGGATGAGGGTTCTTTCGTGACGTCGTTACACTTTTCTCCATGCTTAACCCAAAGTTACGTACTCCAGAGTAAGGATGAGGGTTCTTTCGTGACGTCGTTACACTTTTCTTTGTGCGTAACCCAAAGTTACGTACTCCAGAGTAAGGATGAGGGTTCTTTCGTGACGTCGTTACACTTTTCTCCATGCTTAACCCAAAGTTACGTACTCCAGAGTAAGGGTGAGGGTTCTTTCGTGACGTCGGTACACTTTTCTTTGTGCGTAACCCAAAGTTACGTACTCCAGAGTAAGGATGAGGGTTCTTTCGTGACGTCGTTACACTTTTCTCCATGCTTAACCCAAAGTTACGTACTCCACGAGTAAGGATGAGGGTTCTTTCGTGACGTCGTTACACTTTTCAAGAGACAGAACAAAGACGGGGACAGACAGATGAATCAAAGTGCACAGACGCATGTATGTATGCGTACGTGCGTGCGTGTGTACGTGTGTGCGCATGCATGTGTATCTGTGTGTGCGTGCGTGTGTATGTGTGTGTGTGTGTTTGTGTTTGTGTGTGCAGCAGCAATAGTAATAGTAGTTGTATTGGTAGTAGCAGTAGTAGTAATGTGTGTGTGTGTGTGTGTGTGTGTGTGTGTGTGTGTGTGTGTGTGTGTGTGCTTGCATACACACGCACAAGCTCCAGAACGAATTTCACAACACAAACCATTCTGCCGTTCAAGAACGCCATTGATTCTTCTTGTTCTTCTTCTTGTTCTTCTTCTACTATTCAGTGTCGGATCCAGTGGTCATTTTTCATGGCCTTGTTACCATAATTGATATTGTTTTCGATGCATTACTTGTTGCCACTGTAGGTGTTATCACGTTATATCTTTAATGTTTGGTTTTCCCTGCCACTGTTACCAGTTTCCTACTGTGGCTGTGGCAGCTGCTGCAGTTAACGTTGTCCTTGGTGGTAACCAGGTTCGGAGAGCCCTGAGTCAACTGGAGAAAGGAGAGAGGGTACTGAAGCATCTGGTGTCGGACCTGCCTCCAGTGACCGTGACCAAGGTTCTGATGCTGCCCAACGTGTCTGTCCAACAGCTTCGACAAGCCATGGCCACTCACCAAGTTGCTGCAAGTGTGAGTGTAAATAGGTGGTGGTCATGACACGCTCCCGTGCTTCGCACACACACACACACACACACACGCGCACACGCACACGCACACACAACCAATACACACACACACACTCACACACACACACACACACACACACAAATACAGACACACAGAGACACACACACAGACACAGACACACATACACACACACACACACACACACACACTGCGCGCACGCACGCGTATGCATGCATGAATGAAATCTTCTTCATTTTACGAAGTATGGGAGGTGGAATGAATTAAAATGAAAACCGAACAAACATTGACCATTTGGGGAAGTCACTTCCCTATGTCACACGGGGTTGTGGTGCTGAATTGATGAAATAAATTGACAGCTCTGCCATTTCTGTCAGGTTAAACAGTGACCACATTTTATGGACGTCTATATGGTCCAAATTCCTGATATTTTTCTCTTCAGCATGGAACCTGTGGCCAAAGCTCAGGTGACAACCTCAGCACGTTCTTGGACAGTGACAACTTTGGTGGTGTTTCTGGCCAACAAATTCATGGGAGGAACACAGTGCCAGCATGTGGCAATGATTGTGTCAGGCCGCTACCATGTTAGTCGCACCACTCGGAATAGGATTGTTTTTCCTCCTTGGACACCTGTCTTCATCCTGTCTCTCCGTTCCGACACGTGTAGCTGTGCACTAGGACACCTGTCTTCATCCTGTGTCTCCGTTCCGACACGTGTAGCTGTGCACTAGGACACCTGTCTTCATCCTGTGTCTCCGTTCCGACACGTGTAGCTGTGCACTAGGACACCTGTCTTCACCCTGTGTCTCTCCGTTCCGACACGTGTAGCTGTGCACTAGGACACCTGTCTTCATCCTGTGTCTCTCCGTTCCGACACGTGTAGCTGTGCACTAGGACACCTGTCTTCATCCTGTGTCTCCGTTCCGACACGTGTAGCTGTGCACTAGGACACCTGTCTTCATCCTGTGTCTCTCCGTTCCGACACGTGTAGCTGTGCACTAGGACACCTGTCTTCATCCTGTCTCTCCGTTCCGACACGTGTAGCTGCGCACTAGGACACCTGTCTTCATCCTGTCTCTCCGTTCCGACACGTGTAGCTGTGCACTAGGACACCTGTCTTCATCCTGTGTCTCTCCGTTCCGACACGTGTAGCTGTGCTCTAGGACACCTGTCTTCATCCTGTGTCTCTCCGTTCCGACACGTGTAGCTGTGCACTACCGGAAAACTCAGTTTACGTCACGTCATTGAGATGTGCAATATCCCCTGAATCATATAATTATACGCAGGATTGATACCACTTTACATTTTTTGTTTCATAGTCAACGTTACCTACATCAATACGGTCTTAATTATCATGCTTTCTGTACTCCAACAGTGGCGTCAGGTCATTGAATTTTGATCTCGATCTTGAAGCACATGAGTGTGCGTATCTGTATTTGTGCATCACTGTCTATCCGTGTGTGGGGGAGAGGGGGTTCGGGGTTTGTGTGTTGGGGGGGGGGGGGGGGGCCGAGGGGAGGAGGGGGGGGGGGGCGTGCGTGCGTGCGTGTGTGTGTCTGTGCGTGTGTGTGCGTATGTGTGATTGTCCCTTGTGTATGTAAGTGCGTTTGTATGCGCGCACACACATACACATTCCTGGCTGTTTCTTGTTTTCAAGTCATGCAAGTGTACTGTTCTATCAGAACAGTCACAGATTATCAGCTCCAAACCCTTCCTTTTTTCTCCTACAGGAGCTGTGTAGGAGTGTTGGGGTCCGTGACTTGGAGACAGCGCTGTCTCACTGTCTGCTGTCGGACAGCCTTTCTCCACGTGGACAGCACTGGAAGCTGTCGGAGGCAGTACTGAAGGAGCTGAGGAAGTGGCGGTGTCGTGCTTTGACCAGACCTGTTTTCATGATGACGGACTCTCAGTACGACGATTTTCTGGCCAGGTAAGTGTGGAGGTTCGTTCGTTCTTTGGTTTAATGTCTGTCTACAATAATTGTGATTTTAAACGAACATCCATCCCCTTTCCCCACCCCACCTATACCTAACGTCATCACTACTTTCCCTGTTCCCCCTTCCTCACTGTGCGCCCAATAAAGGTATGAACAAAAAACTAACTAATCAACCAGTAACATCACAACAGAGAGCCAGTGGGGCTCCTAATTAATCTCTGAACTTTTTCAAACATGAGTTTGATTGTCATACAAAACATTTCCAGTGGAATCAGATGGAACTGCGGATTTTGTAAATGAATGAGGCAAAAATGTTTTCAGCTGTTCACATTCATAGATGATATGCTTGGGTGTTATTGCATTAACACAAATGTATTTTGTATTTCTTTCTATCACAACAGATTTCTCTGTGTGAGATTCGGGCTGCTCTCCCCAGGGAGAGCGCGTCGCTACACTACAGCGCCACCCATGTTTCAGTATTTTTTTCCTGCGTGCAGTTTTACTTGTTTTTCCTATGGAAGTGGATTTTTCTACAGAATTTTGCCAGGAACAACCCTGTTGTTGCCGTGGGTTCTTTTACGTGCGCTAAGTGCACGCTGCACACGGGACCTCGGTTTACCGTCTCATCCGAATGACTAGCATCCAGATCACCACTCAAGGTCTAGTGGATGGGGAGAAAATATCGGCGGCTGAACCGTGATTCGAACCAGCGCGCTCAGATTCTCTCGCTTCGTAGGCGGACACGTTACCTCTAGGCCATCACTCCACATATGAAAGTCGCTGCTTTAGGAGTAAATGATGTTTTTGTAGCTTCCGGTTGTAGTTTGTACATTAGACTGGTTAGCCTTCTGTTGCTGTGTCGTCCTTTTGTTTTAGAAATAAGTCATGTGAACAGTTTTATACGTGAGTTATAGTTAGCACTATCTCTAGCAGTGTCGGACCCCAGTTTCAGTTTATTGACATAGTTCCTGCTGGTTTTCTCTCGTAGAGAATAGCCTTGTATCGAAAATGGAATGTGAATTTCTATAGCATTGTGAATATTCATTGCGCCGCTCATTTCCCATGATTCCTTCGTGAAAAGCGATCCAATAAAATTTATTTTTTTCTACCACGAATGATAAAAAAAGAAAAAGAAAAAAAAGAATTACATGGCGTATTTCGGTAACGTATACTTATCTTGTTTTCAAATGAAAGGATTTAATGTTTCATGTTTGTAATACAGATTCAGAACCAACTCCAAATAGTACCTGAAATATTTGGATGGGAAGATTAATTAAACGATTTGGAGACCCGTTGATATAGCCATAAGTTCTGCTGTGAATAGACAAAAGGTGTGTGTGTGTGTGTGTGTGTGTGTGTGTGTGTGTGTGTGTGTGTGTGTGTGTGTGTGTGCGTGTGTGTGTGTGTGTGGTTTGCGAGAATATTTAGTTGACTCATTGAAATATGGAATGGAAAAAAAGAAACAAACAAAAGGAAGCAGTGAGACAGTTTCAGTTTCTGTTGAGTTAAAACACAAGTTAGAAGATATCGATATCAATGAACACCAATGATACTGTAAACATCCGTTAGGATGTTCGATATCAGAAAATGTGTAAGTATTCATGGAAACTTCTTATAACTGAGTTATAAGACATGAGAAACTCGGTGGTCCCGACGACTTTCAGTTCGCCAGAGTTGTCACCGACTTTTATGTCGGTGTCGCATTTTACCGAGTTGTGTTGTTTTGTCGACACCTGCGATTTTAGTGTAAAACTCGGGGTGGATCTGTTCAGGACAGAAAGGCATCACAACAATGCACCCTTTTTCTGTGTTAAACTCAGGGTGGATCTGTTCAGGACAGAAAGGCATCACAACAATGCACCCTTTTTCTGTGTTAAACTCAGGGTGGATCTGTTCAGGACAGAAAGGCATCACAACAATGCACCCTTTTTCTGTGTTAAACTCGGGGTGGATCTGTTCAGGACAGAAAGGCATCACAGCAATGCACCCTTTTTCTGTGTTAAACTCGGGGTGGATCTGTTCAGGACAGAAAGGCATCACAACAATGCACCCTTTTTCTGTGTTAAACTCAGGGTGGATCTGTTCAGGACAGAAAGGCATCACAGCAATGCACCCTTTTTCTGTGTTAAACTCGGGGTGGATCTGTTCAGGACAGAAAGGCATCACAGCAATGCACCCTTTTTCTGTGTTAAACTCGGGGTGGATCTGTTCAGGACAGAAAGGCATCACAGCAATGCACCCTTTTTCTGTGTTAAACTCAGGGTGGATCTGTTCAGGACAGAAAGGCATCACAGCAATGCACCCTTTTTCTGTGTTAAACTCGGGGTGGATCTGTTCAGGACAGAAAGGCATCACAGCAATGCACCCTTTTTCTATGTTAAACTCGGGGTGGATCTGTTCAGGACAGAAAGGCATCACAGCAATGCACCCTTTTTCTGTGTTAAACTCGGGGTGGATCTGTTCAGGACAGAAAGGCATCACAGCAATGCACCCTTTTTCTGTGTTAAACTCGGGGTGGATCTGTTCAGGACAGAAAGGCATCACAGCAATGCACCCTTTTTCTGTGTAAACTCGGGGTGGATCTGTTCAGGACAGAAAGGCATCACAACAATGCACCCTTTTTCTGTGTAAAACTCAGGGTGGATCTGTTCAGGACAGAAAGGCATCACAACAATGCACCCTTTTTCTGTGTTAAACTCGGGGTGGATCTGTTCAGGACAGAAGGGCATCACAACAATGCACCCTTTTTCTGTGTTAAACTCGGGGTGGATCTGTTCAGGACAGAAAGGCATCACAGCAATGCACCCTTTTTCTGTGTTAAACTCAGGGTGGATCTGTACAGGACAGAAAGGCATCACAACAATGCACCCTTTTTCTGTGTAAAACTCGGGGTGGATCTGTTCAGGACAGAAAGGCATCACAGCAATGCACCCTTTTTCTGTGTTAAACTCGGGGTGGATCTGTTCAGGACAGAAAGGCATCACAACAATGCACCCTTTTTCTGTGTTAAAGTCGGGGTGGATCTGTTCAGGACAGAAAGGCATCACAACAATGCACCCTTTTTCTGTGTTAAACTCGGGGTGGATCTGTTCAGGACAGAAAGGCATCACAACAATGCACCCTTTTTCTGTGTGCTTGTCTTTTTTTCACAAAAGGACAACACAGTAACAGAAGACTAACCAGACTGACCAGTGGAATGTACAAACTACAGTTGGTTGCTATGAAGACATAGCTTACTTATGATGGAACTGGGTGCAGATAAATCGCTAGCTTTGAGTTCAAAACCAAACTCTGAAATAGCAACTTGGTCCGACACAGTGGACGAAAAAGGTATAACAGACCACATCCAGCGAGGAACTAAAGAACAGAGGCCGACAGAGTTCAATGCTGAAAGCTCTGTATGTAATTCATCTTAGTTGCAACAACAAAACAGGCCTCTTACACTTGTTATTTACAATTGGTATCGTTAGTGAACGAAAACAACTTGGTGGTATGGTCACAATATATATCTATCGGGTCACCCGTAATCCAACGGAGAAAATAAAATCGTGCAGAAATCGAAACAGGTTGTTGATGCCTCATTTCTCTTGGCTCCAGTCAACCACTGGATCACTACGCCTTGAATAATCAACGGCGTCGTCAGTCGTTATCATAACAATCACCATTGTGGTTGTCGTCATCGTCATCGTCAATCGTTATCATAAACATCTTCACGGCGTGGTCATCGTCTTCATCGTTATCATTACCACCGCCATCATCATCACCAACCTCAGAGTCGTCGTTGTCGTCATGGTCACCACCACACCACACCGCCGTTACCAGTGTTGTTATCCTCGTCATTGTTCTCATCACCGTCATCACCACCACTACCATTGTCGTCGTCACCATCATCACCATCACATCATCATCATCACCCTCGTTGTCATCATCATCGTCATCATCATCTTTACAACCACCACCTCCATCACCATTCACCTCCACCAGATTCTGCGGGCCGGCAACAACTATCGAGGTGCCCACAGTCACGCCCCCTCGCAGAGTGATACGCACGCACGCCGAGGCTGTAGCGGAGGCAGGGCTTAGGTGGTCGGCCCTGTCTCTGTACCCTGACCAGGTGGACGTCCTGAACCAAGACGACCCCATCGTCTACCTGTGTGGACCCCCGGGTACAGGGAAAACTATCCTGTTAGTGTTGAAGGCCATGGAGTGGCTACAGAAGGTAAGTGTGTTGGGTGGGGTGGTGTGGAGGGGACAGAGCAGAGGGGGAATTGGGGAGGGGGTAGTGGTGTGTGTGTGTGTGTGTGTGTGTGTGTGTGTGTGTGTGACTGTCTGTCTGTGTGTGTGTGTGTGTGACTCTGTGTGTGTGTGTGTGTGTGTGTCTGACTGTGTCTGTCTGTGTCTGTGTGACTCTGTGTGTGTGTGTGTGTGTGTGTGTGTGTGTGTGTGTGTGTGTGTTTGTCTGTGTGCACACACGTGTAGAGGTAGTGTTCAGTGTCTGTATGTGTATGTGTGTTGGTGCGAGCACACGTGCGTGTGCGAATGTGAAAGTGTGTGCGTGATTGAGAGAGAGAGAGAGGGCGGGGGGGGGCGGGGGAGAGGAGGGGAGGAGGAGGAAATGGAAGTCATTGTGGTCATGTACAGTAGGGATGTGGGGGGGGGGGGGGGAGTCATTGTGGTCATGTACAGTAGGGATGTGGGGGAGGGGGAAGTCATTGTGGTCATGTACAGTAGGGATGTGGGGGGGGGGGGAGTCATTGTGGTCATGTACAGTAGGGATGTGGGGGGGGGGGGGAGTCATTGTGGTCATGTACAGTAGGGATGTGGGGGGGGGAGTCATTGTGGTCATGTACAGTAGGGATGTGGGGGAGGGGGGAGTCATTGTGGTCATGTACAGTAGGGATGGGGGGGGGGGGGGGGGAGTCATTGTGGTCATGTACAGTAGGGATGTGGGGGAGGGGGAAGTCATTGTGGTCATGTACAGTAGGGATGTGGGGAGGGGGAAGTCATTGTGGTCATGTACAGTAGGGATGTGGGGAGGGGGAAGTCATTGTGGTCATGTACAGTAGGGATGTGGGGGAGGGGGAAGTCATTGTGGTCATGTACAGTAGGGATGTGGGGAGGGGGAAGTCATTGTGGTCATGTACAGTAGGGATGTGGGGGAGGGGGGGGGAGTCATTGTGGTCATGTACAGTAGGGATGTGGGGGAGGGGGAAGTCATTGTGGTCATGTACAGTAGGGATGTGGGGGAGGGGGAAGTCATTGTGGTCATGTACAGTAGGGATGTGGGGGAGGGGGAAGTCATTGTGGTCATGTACAGTAGGGATGTGGGGAGGGGGAAGTCATTGTGGTCATGTACAGTAGGGATGTGGGGGAGGGGGGGGAGTCATTGTGGTCATGTACAGTAGGGATGTGGGGGAGGGGGAAGTCATTGTGGTCATGTACAGTAGGGATGTGGGGGGGGGGGAAGTCATTGTGGTCATGTACAGTAGGGATGTGGGGGAGGGGGAAGTCATTGTGGTCATGTACAGTAGGGATGTGGGGAGGAGGAAGTCATTGTGGTCATGTACAGTAGGGATGTGGGGAGGGGGAAGTCATTGTGGTCATGTACAGTAGGGATGTGGGGGAGGGGGAAGTCATTGTGGTCATGTACAGTAGGGATGTGGGGGAGGGGGAAGTCATTGTGGTCATGTACAGTAGGGATGTGGGGAGGGGGAAGTCATTGTGGTCATGTACAGTAGGGATGTGGGGGAGGGGGGGGGAGTCATTGTGGTCATGTACAGTAGGGATGTGGGGGAGGGGGAAGTCATTGTGGTCATGTACAGTAGGGATGTGGGGGAGGGGGAAGTCATTGTGGTCATGTACAGTAGGGATGTGGGGGAGGGGGAAGTCATTGTGGTCATGTACAGTAGGGATGTGGGGGAGGGGGAAGTCATTGTGGTCATGTACAGTAGGGATGTGGGGAGGGGGAAGTCATTGTGGTCATGTACAGTAGGGATGTGGGGGAGGGGGAAGTCATTGTGGTCATGTACAGTAGGGATGTGGGGGAGGGGGAAGTCATTGTGGTCATGTACAGTAGGGATGTGGGGAGGGGGAAGTCATTGTGGTCATGTACAGTAGGGATGTGGGGGAGGGGGGGGGAGTCATTGTGGTCATGTACAGTAGGGATGTGGGGGAGGGGGACACACAAAAGCACAAAACATGGATGTTAAGTATGGGTGTGGAATAGCGAGAGGGGAGGAGGTACAATCATACACTGACAACAACAGACAGACAGGGCGGCGGGGGGTGGGGAGGTGGGGGTGACCGTTGGGGAGGATAATACGACAGCGTTTACAACTGGCCGATCAAGGATGTTCACAACTGCAAGTGACACACAGTGCCGAAAAAAGAACAGGGATTTCGTACACATGGCGTTCATGGCACGCGTCATGAAACGCGCAAAGGTGTGCTGGGAAAGACGTGAATATGTTGACAGCAACAAGTAAGGTACACTCGTCACGGTAGATCGTCCTATTTCTGAAAGTAAATGCTTTTGATGAACAAACAAACAATTAAGAAAACAATGCAAGTGACAACTACATTATAGGGTCAAAACATAGCAATATAAATCTGAAAGTATTTAGACAATGGTTTTTTTGTCGGGGAGGGGGCCCGGGGGGAGGGGTGTACGATTCACACAGTGTTATATATCGGGCACAAACCAAGATGAAAATTAATAATGCATTTTGGATTCGTCCACTTCAGGGCAAAACGGACAACTCGTGTTTTCTCCTTTCTTGGAGCTTCTAACTGGCGAGGTTTCAGTTGGGACACCCTCAGTCTGATTCTGGTTAAATGTTTTCTGAAATTGGATTTTTAATTAGAAGTATTTCGGGATGTCACACGGCTTAAACCTGTCCTTTGATAAAAGCACAGAATATGTCTCGCACTTAACAATCAAACAATTTTGGCTCAGA
>NC_134909.1:431751-434251 GCF_041734735.1 Babylonia areolata
CACGCGCGCGCGCGCGCGCACACACACACACAAGCACGCACGCATGCTCGCGCGCGTGCGCGCGCACACGCACACACACACACACACACATACTCTCTCTTTCTCTCTCTCTCAATCACACACACACACACACATTAACGCACGCACGCACGCACACACACGCACGCACGCACACACACGCACATACACACACACGCATGCACGTGCACACACACACACACATACACGCGCGAGCGCGTGCGCGCGCGCGCGCGCGTACTCGTACTCATCATGGCCTGGCTTCGCTGACGAAGATCTAGGGCGTTGTCCACGTCTGATGCAGGCACGCTCATGGCTGACAAGGCCAATGCGGGAAAAGCAGAGTCGGCCGCAGCGGTTGCAAGGGAAAGTCTGGTCTGGGTTCGCGGCTGCAGCGTCGTGGTTCTTCCTCCTGCGTTTGTCCTCAAGGCTGGCCCTGCGGTTGTTTTCGAAGGAGGAGACAGCTTGGTGGATGGTGCGTCGCCAGGTCTCTCGATCAGCGGCTACTGCGGACCACTGGCGATGGTCAATGTGACAGGCACCGAGAGCTTTCTTCAAGGAGTCTTTGTATCTCTTCTTGGGTGCTCCTCTGTCACGGTGGCTAATGGACAGTTCGCCATACAGCGCGATCTAGGGCAGGCGGTGGTCCTCCATCCTGGACACGTGCCCTGCCCAACGTAGCTGGGTCTTTAGCAGCACTGCCTCGATGCTGATAGTCTTTGCCTGCTCCAGGACCTCGACATTTGTGATGTAGTCACTCCAGTGGATGCTGAGGATGGTGCGAAGGCAGCGCTGGTGAAAGCGATCAAGCAGTCGTATGTGGTGCCGGTAGGTGACCCAGGTTTCGGAGCCATACAACAGGGTGGGCAGTACAACAGCTCTGTACACGCTGATCATTGTGTCTTTCTTCAGGTGTTTGTTGTTCCACACTCTCTTGTACAGCCTGCCGAATGCGCTGTTTGCCTTTGCAAGTCTGTTGTCGATCTCCTTGTCGATCTTGGCGTCAGACGAGATGGTGCAGCCTAGGTAGCTGAACTGGTGGACCGACTTCAGCTCTGTCTCACCGATGTTGATGTGAGGAGCGTGGAATTCTTCCCGTGGGGCTGGCTGGTGGAGAACTTCCGTCTTTTTCAGACTGACTTCTAGGCCGAAGAGCTGCGCAGCCTCTGTGAAGCAGGACGTTATACGTTGCAGGGCCGCTTCTGTATGGGCGACGAGGGCAGCATCGTCGGCAAACAGAAGCTCTCTGATGAGTTGCTCCAGTGTCTTGGTGTGGGCCTGTAGCCGCCTCAGGTTGAATAGGCTGCCATCAGTGCGGTATCTGATGAAGATACCGTCGTCGTCGCCAAGATCTTCAGTGGCCTGTTGGAGCATCATGCTGAAGAAGATCGTGAAGAGGGTCGGCGCGAGGACACAACCTTGTTTCACTCCATTTCCAATTGGGAAGGGCTCCGAAAGGTCGTTGCTGTGTCTGACCTGTCCACGCTGTTCCTCATGTAGTTGGATGACCATGCTGAGGAATTTTGGGGGGCATCCTAGACGTTTCATGATCTCCCACAGACCTTTTCTGCTCATGGTGTCGAAAGCTTTCGTGAGATCGACGAATGTCGCATACAGTCCTTTGTTCTGTTCCCGACATTTTTCTTGTAGCTGTCTGAGAACGAAGACCATGTCAGTGGTGCCTCTGTTGGCTCTAAAGCCACACTGACTCTCTGGGAGATGTTCTTCGGCGATAGTAGGCACCAGCCGATTTAGGAGGACTCTGACTCTTGCCTGCGATGGAGAGCAGAGTTATCCCCCTGTAGTTGGAGCAGTCCGACTTTTCTCCCTTGTTTTTATACAGGATGATGATGACTGCGTCACGGAGGTCCTGTGGTAGTTTGCCTTGCTCCCAGCAGCAGACAAAGAGGTTGTGGAGTTTGGAGTGTAGTGCTGGACCTCCATTCTTCCACGCCTCCGGCGGAATTCCGTCAACCCCTGCTGTCTTGCCACATTTCAGCTGTTCAATGGCCTTGACAGTCTCTTCTAGGGTTGGTAGCTCGTCCAGTTGTAATTTCACTGGCTGTTGTGGGATGCGGAGAATTGCCGAGTCTTGAACCGTGCGGTTGGCGCTGAAGAGGGCCTGGAAATGTTCCGACCACCTGTTCAGGATCGACGTCTTGTCTGTGAAGAGCGCCTGGCCGTCTGCGCTGCGCAAAGGACTCTGGACCTGGTATGAGGGACCGTACACCGCCTTCAAGGCTTCGTATAAGTCCCGGTAGTCACCAGTGTCTGCACAAAGCTGAGCCCTCTCTGCCAGGTTGGTCCACCACCCATTTTGAATCTCACGAAGCTTGCGCTGGAGGTTGCTGCATATGAGCCGGAAGGTTGCTTTCTTCACCGGACAAGACGGTTGTGCAAGGTGAGCCTGGTGGGCTGATCTCTTCTTCGCCAGCAATTCTTTGATCTCCTGGTTGTTTTCGTCAAACCAGTCCTTGTTCTT
>NC_134909.1:441751-449251 GCF_041734735.1 Babylonia areolata
AATCATGCACGCACGCATGCATATACCTTCTACCACCCTTACATACTGAGCACACAAATACTGGTTACTTCGAAATACAGTGGCTCATGAAAATAAAACATTTTACAATGAAGTACACATTTCAGTCAGATTGAAAGGTGTGTATCACAATGCAACGGGCCGATATTTGTATCACAATGGTGTGGAATATGTAATGTTGATTTAATTCACACCCATATCCGCCTATGCAAACACACACGCAAGCTCACACGCACGCACACACACACACACACACACACACACACACACACACACACACACAAATACACACACACACACGCACGCACACCTACACCTCACTCTCCTGTAAAAAGCCAGCCTTGTTTACTCAGGAGGGATACTGTGGACCTCATTGTCAAATAATATTGGAAATTAAAACAGTATTTGTTACTTTAAACCATCTTACGAAATGTTTTTGTTGCAGACACTGAAAACTACAGTAGACACAGCGTGTTGGATGCATTCTTCATTTGTAACCGATTTGTCAATATGTATTTTATTCCGATTTTATGATATGACATTCAGAGTCTCAACACTTGATATCTTCCCCCAACTCCCTTCTTTCCGCCTCTCTGTGATCTATACAACACAAAACAACAATTACATTCATGTACACGCGCCATACGAGTGCAGTAGGATCATTGCCGTCATGAACGTGCACGTGTGTCGTTGAGAGGGGGAGAGGTATGAGGGAGATGGCGAGGGAGACGGGGGAAGGGAGGTGTGTGTGTGTGTGTGTGTGTGTGTGTGTGTGTGTGTGTGTGTGTGTGTGTGTGTGTGTGTGTGTCTCTGTCTGTCTGTCTATCATTGTCTCCGTCTGTGTGTGTGTGTGTGTGTGTGTGTGTGTGTGTGTGTTTGTCTGTCTACCTATCATTGTGTCCGTATGTGTGTGTGTGTGTGTGTGTGTGTGTGTGTGTGTGTGTGTGTGTGGATTATGGAGAGAGACAGAGAAAAAGAGACAGTGAGAGACAGAGACATAGACAGACAGTGAGGGAGAGAGATTTCCACGAAAAAGAACAAAAACTGTTCCCATAGAACACTACTCTATTCTCATTCCACAAACCTGACCTGAAAACAGTGTCACTGTGTGTCAAGGAACATGGCCAGGTGGGAAGAGATACTGCGCTACCTCCACGCCACGCCCCCCCAGGAAAGGGAACTGTTGATTCAGGGGTATGTGTGGACAGTTGTACGCGGCGTGGTGTGTGTGTGTGTGTGTGTGTGTGTGTGTGTGTGTGTGATGGCGTGTGCTCGTGTACCTGTGTGTGTAGGTATGTTTTTTTCAGGTTTCAAGGAGGTGACAAAGTGTGCAGAATGATCCATATACTCTACACAACTTATGCTGTAAAAAGGAAAAGAAAAGAAAAGAGGAAAAAAGGATAGAAATATACAAACCTGCACAAACGAACAATATGATCAAACTGATTCACACAGCGGAAAGCAAAGGAAATAATGTTCAACCAATTTCTGCACACCCATATACGCGTATAATAGTTACACAAACGTGCACACACACACACATGCACATGCACACACGTACACACACACATACACAAGCTCACGCTCGCACGCACACACACACACACACACACACACACACACACACACACACACACACACACATGCATAACGCACATGTACCAATATCCTATATCACATATGTGTGTGCGTGCTTGCATGCGCCAGTGTGCGTGTGTGCGCGCCTGTGTATGCATGTGAATGTATCTGTACGTGCACGCATGCCTGTGTTTGCATATTGATGTATAAGTGTGCCCGCGCATGGGGTTGGGGGTGATGAAATGAGATGATGGGATGACTGAGACAGGGAAGGAGACATAAAAAGCGTCAGAGGTTGAAAGGAAGAGCCGTGAAAGATTGGACTGACTGAGAGTAAAGTATAACTATCTCAAGCATGCGTGCGTGTGTGTGTGTGTGTGTGTGTATGTGTGTGTGTGTGTGTCTGTCTGTCTGTCTGTCTGTCTGATTGTCTGTGTGGTTTCCTGAGGGGGGGAGAGAGCGAAAAAGGGGGTGACAAGCAGGAACGGAAACAGAGACATACAGACAGATGCATCGTTTTCATGCATTATTTCTTTGCTTTGGTGTTTTTGGGGTTGTGGTTTTATTTTATATCTTCTTAAGGATTCGTTGTAATCTGGGGATGATGATTAAACGGACGGGCTGACCTGCCTCAAGGAGCTTAATTAACGGTCAGCACCATGTGTCCTGGACTGTGTTTTGTCATTTAAAATTTTTGTAATGACGTAAAATACAGACAAACGTCATACTCTTCTGTTAGAAAGTTAAATGTAATTGTATCATAATTTAGATGTGGGAGCGAAAAATGTGGTTTTGATCGAATGGAATCATATCGTCACAACGAAAGAGCTTTGATCAAGGCTTTTGCTCCCAGATCTGAATTACATGTTTGTACGGACTTGCCTTTGGAGAAAAGAAAGCGAAACAGGATTCATCCATGTGTACATTCAGCAAAAAAAAAAAGACAAAAAAAGACAAAACAAAAGACAGAAACCACTGCAAACCTTTTTTATGCTTTACATAACATAGAATTGAAACACTTTTAATTAACAGACCATTAAAGGTGTTGCGAGTTTGGAGAGACATGGAGAGAATCATGAACATTCCAAACTAGGAAAAATACTGTTATATAGATTTCAAAGCCGTATGTCGTAACTAAGAGTCATCGATATCACGTGCATGAAAGATAATCTGTTCACTGGAGCTCGTGTTAGGCCTCTGTTTCTCATTTGGACATTGGTACATTATCAGTTATGATTGTTATTAGCAATGCAGCAATGGTAGCAGCAAACACGCTGTGTGTGTGTTGGGGGTGGATGGGTGGTGTGTTTGGGGGTTGGGGGAGGGATTGGTGGGGGTAGGGGTGTATCCCAACCAAGCTGACCTTACGTCACTTTCAGCAAATTTGAATTTCATCCTTAGTTTACTTTTCCTGGTTTATTTTCCAGTGGAAATGACACATCAGCAGGCCATTTTTTGACGCAAGAATCTCATCCTCGCGTTGGATTAGCAGTACAAATGCACCATTGTTTTAATTCATTTCCAGTTCCTGGTGGATACTTCTCAAATCTACCTTTTTCTAATATCTGGAAAACACTAGCTTACTTTCAGATTGCCCACATGGAACTTTATGAAACTGATGATCTTACGAAATGCTTCTATTTCAAACACAAACACTTCAGTGATGAGCAGGTGATAAGCAGATAAATAGAGAAAGTGGAAGAAAGGGAGAGAGGGGTGGGGGGGGGGGAGGGAGAGAGACAGAGAGGGGTCAAGGACACACGCACACACACACACACACACACACACACACACACACACATGAGAGAGTGGGAGTGGAAGATTTGGAAGTTGGAAGAATAAAAAACTAAACTGATCTCATTACACTCTCCTACAGTGTTCTCATTCTGAAAACTGTATCGTAAAACCATCATCATCGTGTGTCAAGGATTGTGACCGGGCAGGAAGCAGTGGTGCGTGATCTCCTTGCTGGAGACAGGTGCCCCCAGGCAGTAGCACAGGCCGCTGAAAGGTATGTGTGGAGAGAAGTGTGCACAGTGTGTGTGTGTGTGTGTGTGTGTGTGTGTGTGTGTGCGTGTGTGTGTGTGTGCGTGTGCATGTGGATGTGTGTGCATGTGTGCGTGTGTGTGTGTGTGTGTCCGTGTGTGTGTGTGTGTGTGTGTGTGCGTGTGCATGTGCATGTGTGTGCATGTGCGTGCGTGTGTGTGTGTGTGCATGTGTGTGTGTGTGTGTGTGTGTGTGTGAGTGTGTGTGTGTGTGTGTGCATGTGTGTGTGTGCGTGTGCGTGCGCGTGTGTGTGTGTGTGCGTGTGTGTGTGTGTACGTTTGTGTGTGTGCGCGCGCGCGCGCGCGCGCGTGTGTGTGTATGTACATGTGCGTGCGTGCGTGTGTGTGTGTTTTGTGTGTGTGTGCGCGCGCGCGGGCTCGCGCGAATTTTATATTGTTTTAAGACTACACAACTTTCATGTTGTTTTAAGTCTGTACAATTCGATATTTTCATGCGTTCTTTCGCAAGACCTTTTCTTTCTTAATAATCAACAAAACAATATAATAAAAACTTTTTTACCGATGAGTTTAACTTTAGTGTTCCCTGTGTTGGCTGCTGCTGTCTCACAGATTGTCGCCCAAGCAGCCTGTAGCTGTTCGTCTTCCTCCGAGTATAGGACATTTACCTCAGATCACAGCACTTATGGAATGCAGCTCTCTTGTCGCAACATCTTCCTGTGCTCTTTGTACTGCCAGTCTTCCTTTTGATTAATTCTTCTTTTTCCGTCTTCTCTACCTGTGTCCATACCCATGAAGGCAAACACAGAACGACACCAAACACACAATCACATTGTTACAATGACGCTATTTTATAGTTTACTGATTTGAATGACCATTCTCCGTTTAACGAAACTAATCCACGTGCATGATATATTTGAGTGCAACACATATTACCACAACCATTTGGACTGAAGACTTTCACTAATATGAGATATTAAGGAATCGTATAAATTCATGGTCCGTAGGAATGTGCCAGCAATGTTTCTTCCATGTTTCCAAATTGTCAGTTGGGGCTTTAATGTTTCACCCACTTCTGTATACATTTACTTCATGAGATGATCATGACGGTAATGATATCGAAATGTCAACACAACCACAGCAATGTTTCCTTATTTAAACAAATTCCAACACAGACATAGCCCTCAGTACTAACACCAGTGCACGACCATACTCCAGCACTTGTGTTCAACAACCTGAACACCAAACTCAAACGACGTTTCCACACTAACTTCCCTAAATACAGCTTCAAGAAAAGCGACAGTGGGGAGACAGAGTCAAGAGCACACTGGATGTAAAACATCAGTTAATCAACAAGTCATCTTCGATCCATTTGTTTAATGACATCAGAAACATAACACAATACAAAGTAACACCATCTCTCCCACTAACATATTGATTGTGTGTGTGTGTCTGTGTGTCTGTCTGTGTGTCTGTCTGTGTGTCTGTTTTTTGTTGTTGTTGTTGTTGTTGTTATTTTTGTTATTGTTGTTTTTTTGTGTGTGGTTTTTTTTTGTTTTGTTGTTGTTGTTTGTGTGTGTGTGTGTGTGTGTGTGTGTGTGTGTGTGTGTGTCTGTCTGGGTTGTTTTTTTTTGTTGTTGCTGTTATTTTTGTTATTGTTGTTAGTGTGTGTGTGTGTGTGTGTGTGTGTGTGTGTGTGTGTGTGTGTGTGTGTGTGTGTGTGTGTGTGTGTGTGTGTGTGTGTGTGTGTGAGAGAGAGAGAGAGAGAGAGAGGGAAGGGGGAGGAGGGGGTAAAAAAAGTTTTATTCAAACATGGTAATCTGAAAGTCAAAAAAAAGAGAAAATACAATCAAGATGAAAAATGAAATGTACTCATATATGAATGCACGAATAATGTTATAATGTATAATGTGTGTTTGTGTGTGTGTGTGTGTGAGGGGGGGGGGGGTGTAGGGAGTGTTGGCGTGCGTGGGTGTGCGTATCATTATACTTATCTAAAGAAACATTTCAGTTTCCTCATTTTGACGTGGACAGATTGGCCGGCGTGACAAAGTACAGCCCCAGAAGCTGCCCAGCGGACACGGACGGGCCGCCCGTGTTGTGGGTGGAGCACAGGGGGCAGGCCGGGCACTCCCCGGGCCGTCCTGAGGACTGCGCGCGATGCGGGGAGGCTGTGGCGGAGGAGCTTGACAAGCTGTGTGTGGGCCGGGCAGGTAATGTGTCTTTTGGTCTGGTTAGTTTGTGTTGGAAAGTGGGTGGTGGTGGTGGTTAGTTGTGGTGTGTGGGTGGTGGTGGTGGTTAGTTGTGGTGTGTGGGTGGTGGTGGTGGTTAGTTGTGGTGTGTGGGTGGTGGTGGTGGTGGTGGTTAGTTGTGGTGTGTGGGTGGTGGTGGTTAGTTGTGGTGTGTGGGTGGTGGTGGTTAGTTGTGGTGTGTGGGTGGTGGTGGTGGTGGTTAGTTGTGGTGGGTGGGTGGTGGTGGTGGTGGTTAGTTGTGGTGTGTGGGTGGTGGTGGTTAGTTGTGGTGTGTGGGTGGTGGTGGTGGTGGTTAGTTGTGGTGGGTGGTGGTGGTGGTTAGTTGTGGTGGGTGGGTGGTGGTGGTGGTGGTTAATTGTGGTGGGTGGGTGGTGGTGATGGTTAGTTGTGGTGTGTGGGTGGTGGTGGTGGTGGTTAGTTGTGGTGTGTGGGTGGTGGTGGTGGTGGTTAGTTGTGGTGGGTGGTGGTGGTGGTTAGTTGTGGTGGGTGGGTGGTGGTGATGGTTAGTTGTGGTGGGTGGGTGGTGGTGGTGGTGGTTAGTTGTGGCGTGTGGGTGGTGGTGGTGGTTAGTTGTGGTGTGTGGGTGGTGGTGGTAGTTAGTTGTGGTGTGTGGGTGGTGGTGGTGGTTAGTTGTGATGGGTGGTGATATTGGTGATTAACTGTGGTGGGAGGGTGGTGATGGTGGTTTGTCTGTAGTGACAGATGGGTGATGGTTGTGGTTAGTTGTTGACGGGTTGGTGGTGGTGGTGGTTAGTTTGTAGTGACAGATGGGTGATGGTAGTGGTTAGTTGTTGACGGGTTGGTGGTGGTGGTGGTTAGTTTGTAGTGACAGATGGGTGATGGTTGTGGTTAGTTGTTGACGGGTTGGTGGTGGTGGTGGTTAGTTTGTAGTGACAGATGGGTGATGGAGGTGGTTAGTTGTTGACGGGTTGGTGGTGGTGGTGGTTAGTTTGTAGTGACAGATGGGTGATGGTTGTGGTTAATTATTGACGGGTTGGTGGTGATGGTGGTTAGTTTGTAGTGACAGATGGGTGATGGTAGTGGTTAGTTGTTGACGGGTTGGTGGTGGTGGTGGTTAGTTTGTAGTGACAGATGGGTGATGGAGGTGGTTAGTTATTGACGGGTTGGTGGTGGTGGTTAGTTTGTAGTGACAGATGGGTGATGGTAGTGGTGGCTTGCTTGGTTACAGGTACTTGTGGGTTTTTTGTTACACAAACTGTATCTTGAGAAAAACGAGCAAGGATCAGTTCCAAATTATCTTTCTGATACACGGCATCACAAAGAACACAAGTGGACCAGAAGAAGAACTCACCAGAAATATTCCTCTTCACACATGGGTGGTGTTAGCTGCTCCTCTTTGGAAGCATTTTCCTCACCTAGATTTTACACGAACAAACAACAATACATGCTCGCGTGCGCGCATGCATGCACGCACACTTGCATTATGCACACACACACACACACACACACACACACACACACACACACATATACATACACACACAAACAAACAAACACATTATATATATATACGCTATCTACCCTTCCATCTACCCCCTCTCTCATTGTATGTATACATATATAGATAACGATAATGTGTGTGTGTGTGTGTGTGTGTGTGTGTGTGTGTGTGTGTGTGTGTGTGTTGT
>NC_134909.1:454251-514977 GCF_041734735.1 Babylonia areolata
CATGTATACAATTATTTGGCTCATCCATTTCCATTTGCTGAATGTAGGACTGATATCATGCAGTCATTAAACGTTTACAAGTGGACGTTCATTCGGTATATTGTGTTGAAATCATGTTGTGTGAAGAAATTTTTAGGGGTAGTCAGAGAGTAATGTATGCAATACTCTCCCCTTTTTTCTTTTCTTTTTTTCCTTTTCTCTTTTTTTCCTTTTTATTTTATTTTATTTTGTTGTTTATTGTTTAAGCACTGTTAGGAACAGTGCAAGGGAGACACACTTGTAAGTTGTGGTCAGTGTGGTGTTGTTAGTGGTTGTGTCAGTCTGTTGTTTCATTCTGGAAACAGAAAAGAGGAGAGTGACCAGATGTATCTTGCTTAACTTCATAGACTCGCCCAGCCATTCAACTTTGGACAGTGTTTGTCAGAGACCGGTTCATTATTGGTGTCATAATGAACAAATTCAAGAACAAATCTGAGTGTTCCAGATAGTGACTTGACACTTGATAGAGCATTTCAAATTTGCTGAGTCTCAAGAAACTGCTGTCAGAAATATCCAGAACATGCATTCTTCTTGGGAGGGAGCGTCACCAGAGAGCGTCATGAAGGTGCAGGCTGATACACAGACGGCCAGACAGGAACAGCAAACTTCTACCAGAAGAGGACCAGGGGATGACGGACGACAGCACTCCTGACCACCAACCACTGACCAACGTTGCTTTCACTGTGGTGTGCTGCATGACCCACGTCAGTGCCCGTTCAAAGACAGAAACTGTTTCCAGTGTGAAAAAAGGACATATAGAAATGTGTTTTCAAAAGAACAGTGGTGTGAATGTGAAGAAGATGGAGTGTGAACGTGGTGCGGATGATGATATTAATGATGACTATGATTGTGTTCACACTGTCTTTTGTGCTGTGGCTTGGGAAGGGGGTGTTGAAGAGAAAGTTGCCCCACTGGTGTGTGACTTACAAGTGGAAGGGCAAGTGGTTACGTTTGAGTCAGATACAGACTCTCCCTATACAATAATGTCAGATGATACTCTTAAGAAACTGTGGTGTTCTGAGAGGCTGGGAAAATCAAAGGAAACTATCAAGTCATTGACTGGTCATTATGAAAGTGTACTTGGGGTTTAAACCACAAACGTGAAAGGCAAAAACCAAACAAGTGAATACATCACTCCTCGTCACAGAACACAAGCACAACTTATTGAGACGAGACATGATGGACAGATTAACACTAGTGACTGTTAGTCTTGTGAGGGAAGTTAGTGATGGGCAGCTAGGATCACTCCATTCAAAGCATCCTGATTTGTTCAAGGATGGGGATGGCAAACTAGAAGGGGTGCAGGCTAAAGATCATGTCGATGGTGACAAGGCGCTAATGTTCTTCATACCAGGGTCAGTGCCATATGCAGTGAAAACTAAGGTTGAAGACCAATTACAGAGAGTGCTAGACAGAAGATGTAACTGAGCCAGTAACCATATCAGATTGGGCTGCTCCCATAGTTCCGGTGCTGAAGTCAAATAGTTGGGCTCAAACAAGAAACTGAATGAGATGTACAAACGGCGTGTGAAAGAAAAAATCAACAAAGATCATAAGTGATAACAGCTGAAAACCTTTAGAACCCAAAACAGTTTTATACCCCAGTCCATTCATTTCTTAGATAACTCACTGATTAACACACAAGCGTTTTAAAAATTGGCCCTTGTGTTTGTGTGTGCGTGTGTGTGCGCGCCGCGCGCGTGTGAGTGTGTGCGTGTCTGTTGGGTGGTCTATATTTATGTAGGGCGGGGGGGGGGGGGGGGGGGGGGGGGGGGGGGGGGGGGGGGGGGGAGGAGCGAGGGGGTTGTGTACATGTGTGTGTGTGTGTGTGTGTGTGTGTGCGCGTGCGCATGCAAGGTTATGTGAATTATATAACTGTGCACGGATTTCAAATACTGTTGAACAGCAACTGGTTTTAATTATGTACGTCGTTGTTTTAACTGTAGTATTATATTTTCTCTTACTGTGCGTATCGCACTGGTTGATTTGTGATTGCTGTATGAGACTGATTAGCATCAACTTTGTATCTGTGCATTTCATGCTCCTTATGTATTTATGATGAATGACTGTGAAAGTATGTATGATATGATCATTGTACGAAAGATCCTTATCAACTTAGCATTTCAGCATTTTATGTCTTTTACGTGTTTACATTGAGTGACTGTGATTTTCGTGTATTGTTTATGTAAAATACACCAGACATGAATTTCTCTTATTGAGATAATACAGTATTGTGTAAATGGTCAGTTCGCACTCGTCGGGACTATGAAGTCACAGTGAACAAGGTTTCTCAGCTTGAGCAGTACCCCATTCGGACACTTGATGATCTGTTGGCTAAACTAGGCAAGGGTGTGTCTTCCACAAACTTGATTTGTCACGTGCATACTCTTAGACTGATGTTCACAAACAAAAGGCTTCCTTTCGTGTTTCATCAGCACCTGCTCTGTTTCAGAGGGTTATGGAAACCCTGCTCCAAGGTGTTCCCTGCACAGCTTTCCATTTGGATTAAATTTTGGTGACAGCTGACACAGAGATCGATTCCTACAAACACCTGGGTGAAGTGTTTGACAGGCTTGGCAAGGCAGGTGCACACTTAGAGAGGGGTAAGTGTATTTTTGGTGCAGAGAAAGTTGTTTTCCTGGGGCACAAAATCAGCAGACATGGCATCAAACCAGTGGAGTAGAAGGTTCAAGCCCTTGTTCAGGCAAGTCATTCAAAGGACTTCCTCTACTTCTAACAATATCAGCAACACATGGCAACACCATGGTATTTTACACATATGATGGCAACACTATGGTAATTCAAACACATCATGGCAACACCATGGTATTTTACACATATGATGGCAACACTATGGTAATTCAAACACATGATAACACCTGGCAACGCTATGGTAATTCAAACACATCATGGCAACACCATGGTCATTTAAACACATAATTGCAACACCATGGTAATTTACACATACGGCAACACTGGTCATTTACACATATCATGGCAATGCTATGGTAATTCAAACACATCATGGCAACACCATTGTCATTCAAACACATCATGGCAACACCTGGCAACGCTATGGTAATTTACACACATCATGGCAACACCATGCTCATTTAAACACATCAAGGCAACACCATGATCATTCAAACACATCATGGCAACACCATGGTCATTTAAACACATCATGGCAACACCATGGTCATTCAAACACATCATGGCAACACCATGGTCATTCAAACACATCAAGGCAACACCATGATCATTCAAACACATCATGGCAACACCATGATCATTCAAACACATCATGGCAACACCATGATAATTTAAGCATATCATAGCAACCCTGTGATATTAATACGTATCATGGCAATACCATAGTAACTTAAACACATCACAGCAACACCACAGTATTTTAAACACATCACGGCAACACAGTAATTTAAACAGACTATGGCAACACGACAGTGTTTTAAACACACTACGGCAACACGGCAGTAATTTAAACACTATGGCAACACGACAGTAATTTAAACACACTATGGCAACTCCACGGTAATTCAAACACACTGTGGCAACACCACAGTAATTCAAACACACTATGGCAACACCACAGTAATTCAAACACACTATGGCAACACCACAGTAATTCAAACACAGTATGGCAGCACCACAGTAATTTAAACACACTATGGCAACACCACGGTAATTTAAACACACTATGGCAACACGACAGTAATTTAAACACACTATGGCAACACCACGGTAATTTAAACACACTGTGGCAACACCACGGTAATTTAAACACACTATGACAACACGACAGTAATTTAAACACACTGTGGCAAAACGACAGTAATTTAAACACACTATGGCAACACCACGGTAATTGAAACACACTATGGCAACACCACAGTAATTGAAACCCCACACAATAGCAAACAACGAAGAAGCTGCACTGTGTGCTGTGTTTTTTGCTTTACCACCATCGTCAGTCATGCCGTGCTATACCACAGCATGGGGTCTGCACAGCAAAGCTCAGTGCTAACTGACTGTGTGCACTCGGACGGTCCGTCGTTGTGACCACTGAGCGAGAAAGGTTTCCTACAAACAAGTGGCCAGGGTCAGACAGTGCACAGTGTGACCGGCTGTTGTATACCCGTGTCCGATGGAGAACAGAACAGACTGGATTCCAATCAGGCTTCTAGTTGGGTTAAAGTGGTGGGAAAATATGTAAAGATGATAATAGAAAGAAACGATCACATATTATGTCTTTGTATATTTGTATATATTTGTCTTATTTATGTATATATTTATATAATTATAGGTTTCTTTGATGTATGATCAGTAAATTGAAACAAACCATTGTGTTAGTATTTCTGTATTTTATATTCCTTTCTTTCTTATTTTCCATACGATGTATTTTCTGACACCGTGTTAATTAAGCATGTTTATTTATGTATTCAGATCTTGCAAGGTGGATGCTTGATCAAATCTTTTCTTGTGTAAATCAAATGCCCTTTCTATCAGCAGTGTCTCTGTTAGTGATTAAAGTATTCTCTTATCTTGTATTATTGTTGTTGGTGTTGTTCTTGCTGATGTTGTGTGCATGCATGTGTGTGTTTGTGTTCCATCTTTAGTTTAGTGTTTTTCACTATCAGTGATATTAGACGATTAAAATAAATAAAAGGGTGGTGGGTGGGTGGGGGGCAGGGGGGGGGGGAGAAGGGAAGATGAAAACAGAAAAGGTAGAAAACTACTAAAAAATGCACAACTAACATGCAGTTTCATTTAACAGTAACAATTCAATAATGATGATAATAATCAGAAGCCATTAACACAATTCCAAAGTACATTAAAGGAATGGAGAAACAGATCTATGAACTAATGCCTATGAAAGTTCGACCACACGAACCTCGCAGAAATAACTTTCCAAAAATCATCTGCAGCTATTCTCTTTGAAATACTTGGGCAAGAAGGTACGTAACTGCTGACAGTGAAACAAACAATGATGCAAGCTGAACTGCTTACCACAGATGCATGTAACATTTTTACTATACTTTGTCTTCAGCGCATCAAGTTTTGTACGGAAGAAAGTAGAGGATATTAATTTTGTATAGCAAGCTGGTGGTTTCGGTATCCTCTCTCTCTCTCTCTCTCTCTCTCTCTCTCTCTCTCTCTCTGTGTGTGTGTGTGTGTGTGTGTGTGTGTGTGTGTGTGTGACTTAACATTTTTTTACATCATTTATTGTTATGAAACTCAAAAGGATTACTACACACAACAAAACAACAAAAAAGGAACAAAGAAATTGTCGTCTGACATAGATGTACTGAAATACATATTTGGCAAGTGGTTTTCCACAATAGTCGCACTCTAACAGATCACTTGGTTTCTGGTTATTGTTCACTGTGGGCTTTTCCAAATGCAATAGACTGACGCTAGATGCCACTTTCCTGGCATCAGAGATCTTTTCCCACCCCTCTTGCGGCCAATCAGAGGCAGCCTCTGTGTGTGTGCGTGTGGGTGCGTGTGTGTGTGTGTGTGTGTGTGTGCGTGTGTGCGTGCGCGAGTGTGGAAGTGTACACATGTGTAAGGAGAGCTCTGTGCACGTGCGTGTATGTGTGTGTGTTTGTATGTGTGTGCAGAGGATGAGGTATGTGTGTGTGTATGCATGTCTATACTGTGGGAGCAAAGGAATATTGGAACGTGCGGGTGTGCATATATATATTTGTATATGTCTGGCCTTAAAACCCACCTCTTCCCAAAATAGTCTCCCTTCCCTGTCTCTTCCTTTTTCAGTTTCTCCAGTTTTAGAGTTATGGATGCGTGTGAATGACTGGTGCGAAAGCACTTTGATTTGTCTCTGCACAAGATTCAGGCGCTATATGAATACCATATTATTATTATTATTATTACTATTATCATTATTATATAGGTACCCCCAGTTACCCCTCTTTCCACCTGACACTTGCTCACGTCAGTACACACTGGCAACATCAGAGGCCAGTCATGCTACATCAAACCGAAAATGTGCTTTTTTCTTTTCTTGTTTAAAGAGTGGGTAGGTTTTGTTATCTGACATTTACACCAAACCATTCAGATAATAAAATGATTCTGACTTAGGAAAGTTGTTGGTACTGTGTACACGCTCGGACAAAGTGAAGACTTCGTCTAACCGCTATAAAACCGTTTTGTATACGACTTTGCTCGCTAATAAAAACAACTGTGCCATACACTTGCGCTGGATTTTTTTTCCAAACAGTTCTCTCCTTTGAAGTCTTCGTTATGCACGTCAAATCAAAGGACCCTGTCATTTGACGTCATGATTTACGTACGTGGGTTGCGCCCATCTTTTCCTCTGAAGTTATCGTTCCTGGTGTGTGCTGCGGTCCGCGCAGAATTTCATTTCTGAATATGGCCCAGCGGATCCACGTGGTTTTCGTTCTTCCTCTAATCTGTGCATGGGGTAAGTTTGGCTTTGTCCAGTCCGCCTGGTTGTACATGTTATCAGTAGAGTTCAGGAGTGGTATTCACAAATCCCTCATTAAGACAGCAAGACGTTATGTATATGTATCTGTAGATCAATGTCGCAGAATCCAGATGACTGGGGATAGTAGCGACATGGTGGGGACTCAGCTGGCCTACTGGTGCTTCGTGGCCAGCCTTTCAGTTAACAGCGTCTTGAAGCTGGCGGCCAATTCAGCGTGAACGACACTGTTGTCCAGGCTGTTCCATTCAACAGCAGTACGGTTAGGATTTTCCCAGTGAACTGCACTTTTGTCATAATTATGATATTGGCGTGATCGGGACGAATTTCAGTTTATTATGGGAACGCGCGAAACATTCAAGAGAAATGTTTCGATCCTATATCAGGCAGGTAATATCCAATTTTAGCAACCTGAATTCCTGGAGCTAAATGCGCGATATATTTCGTGTCTTTTGCAATGCAGGCATGAAGTATAACATATATAACAATGATTTGACCTTTGTCATCCACTCAGAGTAGGTAAATTATGGTATGAGTAGCCTGAAAAACCACCGTCATAACTCATTACTAACCTGATAACGACAGCAATCCTTTTCCAGCAGTTGCAATTTTGGCGGCTGAGCACTACAGCACCACCCATTCTTTTGTATTTTTTCCTTCGTGCAGTTTTATTTGTTTTTCCTATCGAAGTGGATTTTTCTCCAGAATTTTGCCAGGAACAACCCTTTTGTTGCCGTGGGTTCTTTTACATGCGCTAAGTGCATGCTGCACACGGGACCTCGGTTTATCGTCTCATCCGAATGACTAGCGTCCAGACCACCACTCAAGGTCTAGTGGAGGTGGAGGAAATATCGGCGGCTGAGCCGTGATTCGAACCAGCGCGCTCAGATTCTCTCGTTTCCTAGGCGGACGCGTTACGTCTAGGCCATCACTCCACAGAATGAAAACATCACAGAGACTTTTTAGCTTGGGTACTTTCCAGTACAACACAGAGAAAGAACATACAATGTCCTTCGGACCGAAATGCTCGGGGGTTTTTTAACCGTCACGCAGCCCTCCCAGAGCGGGGAAGGGAGAGGGAGGTAAGGGGAGTAAGGGGGCAATTATGCATGTTAGGATAAAAAAAAAAAATTTAATCTAAAGTGATTTTCTTTGCCATCTTCAACAACAACAACAACAACAACAACCAAACAACAGTAAAGAAGCCAGCCTAACAGTCCATGTGGCAGGGGAAGAAGGGAGCGGCGAGGGAGGGGGTGGGGGTATGAATTTTGGGATTTCAAAAAGTGATTTTCTAAAGTGATTTTCTTTACCATCTTCAACAACAAACAAACAAACAACAGTAAAGAAGTCAGCCTGACTGTCCGCGAGGCAGAGGGGGAGGAGGGGAATTATGAATTTTGGGATTTCAAAAAGTGATTTTCTAAAGTGATTTTCTTTACCATCTTCAACAACAACAAACAAACAAACAAACAACAGTAAAGAAGTCAGCCTGACTGTCCGCGAGGCAGGTTCCCAGACCACGGATTCTATGTGCCAGCGGTACGGGCTCCAGCGGACCGTGTTCCCAGCCTCAGTGTACAGGTTCCAGGACTCTGACCTGGCGGTGGTCCTCAGCTTCAACCGGACAGAGGATGACTGTGGGAGAGCCTGCCTGACGGACCCCACCTGTGGGGGTCTACTGCACGACTCCAACAGCTCCCTGTACGCCAGCACCGAAGGCCTGTGCGTGCTGGTGCCCACGGAGACCCTATGGCAGGAGGAGAAGGTCTCCCGTGGGAACAGGTCTGCTGACGGCCCGCCAGCTGGGGTCTCATCCTTCGCCAAGGTGTGTCGAGGTGAGGGGATGTGTGTGAGCGCGTGCGTGCGGAAGGGGAGGGGGGGGGGGGAATAAGGGGGGGTTCTGTGGGGTCGGGTTTCTGAGCAGGCGGGTTTTTTGTCCTCTCTCTCTCTCTCTCTCTCTCTCAATCGGTAGGAACCACCCGTAAACCATAAAGGCTTTGGCAGTTGTTGTTTTCTTGGGGTGGTAGAGGGGAGGGTTAAATGCTAAACTTAGAAAAGTGATCGGTTCATATATGATACTGTTTTGACTAATTGGCTGGTACGTTCATTGATAAAATGATGAATAATACCTCTCTGTGTGTGTGTGTGTGTGTGTGTGTGTGTGATTAATAAATACAGATTGATTGTTCGCTATGTGCGGGTCTGTGTCACTTTTGTCCCGAATAATTGGTTATTAAGTGTCTGTGTCTCTGTCTCTGTGTCCTGAATAATTGGTTATTAAGTGTCTGTGTCTCTGTCTCTTTGTACTGAATAATTGGTTGTTAATCATCTGTGTTTTCTGTGTCTGTTTTGTCCAAAATAATTGGTTAACTTTGTGTGTGTCTGTGTCTCTTTTTTGTATGGAATAATTGGTTGTCAAGTGTCTGTGTGTCTATGTTTCTTTTGTCTCGAATAATTGGTTGTCAAGTGTCTGTGTGTCCATGTTTCTTTTGTCTCGAATAATTGGTTGTCAAGTGTCTGTGTGTCCATGTTTCTTTTGTCTCGAATAATTGGTTGTCAAGTGTCTGTGTGTCCATGTTCCTTTTGTCTCGAATAATTGTTAATCATCTGTGTGTCAATGTCTGTTTTGTCCCGAATAATTGGTTGTTAGTCATCTGTGTGTCTATATCTGTTTTGTCCCGAATAATTGGTTAACTTTTTGTGTGTCTATATCTCTTTTGTCCCGGGTAATTGGTTGTTTACTATCTGTGTATCTATATCTCTTTTGTCCCGGATAATTGGTTGTTAATCATATGTGTGTCTATGACCGTTTTGTCCAGAATAATTGGTTTCCTTTTTGTGTGACTATGTCTCGTTTCTCCGGAATAATTGGTTGCTAACTATCTGTGTGTGTATGTCTCTTTATCCAGGATAATTGGTTGTTAACTATCTGTTTGTCAACTGGAAATTAACAATAATGAGGCCAGGAGATGAAATGATTAACAAATAGTAAAGAGTGGTAACTCTCCATTCACAAGGTACACAACTTCAAGTCAGTGCTGCTTACGCTACCAATTCAGCTAGCACAGAGGTAAATAAAAGGTACATTGGAACAAACCCAGACACTTCCTCAAAAAAGGAAGCGCCAGGCCTGTCCTTATACCGATCATTTGACGTGTGCACACAGCAACCATGTGTTTGTTCTGTATTGTCCATGTGTTCTGTGTGGCTTGTTCAGGATTAAAGAGGCTACGCCAGTCTTGAATAAAAGCTAATTTGTGTTTGCACATTTCTTCTGTCTTTGCTGCTGTGTGCACATGAGGAAATGTCTGGGTTTGTTCCAATGTACCTTAAGCGTAAGCAGCACTGACTTGAAGTTGTGTATCTGCTTGTCTGTGTGTCTTTTTCCAGGATAATTGGTTGTTAACCATCAGTGTGTCTATGTCTTTTCCCCCCCGCAGTCTCTGGAAATAAGAAAAAACCACATCATGAAGGTAATCAATAATTTCGTCACAAAATTCAATACGGTTTTGGTTTTTTTTTGTTTTGTTTTTTTGTTTGTTTTTTGGGGTTTTTTTTACTTTTGTTTCGTAAACGCGAGTACAAGTTGATGTTACTCAAGTATGTGTTTAAGTAGTGTCTGTATCGGCGTACATTGACCTTCTGTGTTATAATATTATCGTTATGTCCATCTCTGTGGCTCTGTCTGTTTGTTTGAATCTCTCTCTCTCTCTCTCTCTCTCTCTCTGTCTCTCTCTCTCTGTCTCTCTCTCTCTATCTAGTTTGATGTATCCGTTACTGGCTTAGATTGTTACAAATGGAGGACAACATAAAACCATGCAAAACTTGTAATAATTATTTAGATACTGGAGTCAAAGTGAATTGGGAATTCAAGATCCTTCATTGTTTGTTCCAAGATGGTTTTGGTTTGGTTTGGTTAAACCAAGCTGTCAGATCAGCATTAGGGCGTTTATTGGTGGTTTTTGGTTTTTTGTTGTTGTTTTTTTTCCAATGATTGATTGATTGTATATGGCAGAAATGGTATGATCACATAACAATAGTGAAGGGTTTAGTTTTTTATACGATTTTTTTTTTGCAATATGCCAGATCTGAAACCTTGCAAGGTGTGAAACATGGCTAGACAAATAAAATACATTATAACAACTGGATTTAGATTTGGTATTTCAGAATTAGCGGTACATCGTTATAGATGCAGAAAATGTCATATCAATAATTTCAGTTGTCCATTATGTAAAGACATATGAGATAATGAGATACACTTTGTTCTTTGTTGCCCATCTCTTAACAATATTCGAGATGAATCTATTTCTCCTGAATATTATAGACAACCAATATTGTTTAAATTGAACTTTCTAATGTCTTCACCATCCCTTTTCCTATTTTCATTGAAACTTCCCCAGATCAGAGAGTTTTCTACTTTGTGAGAATAGCCTTTATTGTTCTACATGCTGAAGCATAGCGCTGTTTTACATATACATTTTTTTTTTACCAAGTATTTTGACGTTTACATGCATTGTAATATGATGCTGAAAGAAAATGATCACATACCCCGTCATCTGCTCTCTCTCTCTCTCTCTCTCTCTCTCTCTCTCTCTCTCTCATTCATTCATTCATTCATTCATTTTTGCTTTCTTTCTTTCTATATCTCCCCCCGACTCTATCTCTTTCTCTCTCACATCACACACGTACACACACACACACACACACATACACATACACATACACACACACACACACATACACACACATACACATACACACACACACACACACACCCACACACACCCACACACCCACACACACACATACACACACACACATACATACACATACATACACACACACACACCCACACATACACACACATCCACCCACACATACACACACATACACACACACAGACACAAACACACACACACACACACATACACACCCACACATACAACACACACACACACACACACACACACACACACACACACACACACACACACACACACGCACGCACGCACGCACGCAGGCACATACACCATTCAGACAGAGATATCAGGCACAGAGAGAGAGAGACATAGACACAGAGAGAGAGAGAACGACAGACAGACAGACAGACAGACAGACAGATACACGCACGCATGCACGCGCGCACACACACAAACACACACACACACACACACACACACACACACACACACAAGGTGGCGGCAGTGAAAATTTAAATATTCATTACAATGACTGAAATGTGATTTTTGGCAAACAACAAGACAATATAAGAAAAACAAAATAAAAAGTAAGTGAATATCTTGATTGGTTCTGAAGATATTCCATTTTAAAGATGTGACGATGCGTACATGCTGTTAGTACTTAATATTTTCACATTTTCACAGTCATACTGTACTGTCCATGATGATACTGTTATGAAAACTCATATACTTCTAAAAACCATATGATAATAGCATATTGCACAAGAAAAAAATAACACTTCAGCAGCAAAGAAATTGGAAAATATGCCTGTCAAAGTAGGGGGAAATAGAAAATCAAGACATGTCAATCTGCACAGAATAGCAACTTTGAAGGTCTACAGCACTGAAAAGAATAGACAGCTGCATTTCATAATAAAATATCTTGCAGAATACATCACAAAACAACATTCTGAACATTTACGGAGGAGTCACACTGGGCCTGGGTACCCTGATGATCATCGTGGCCTTTTTCCTCTACCGTAAACCTCCAGCCAGAGGTATGATCTATAATTCATAATCACGGCCTTTGTGTCTCTACCGTAAAGCTCCAGCCAGAGGTATGATCTATAATTCATAATCACGGCCTTTGTGTCTCTACCGTAAACCTCCAGCCAGAGGTATGATCTATAATTCATAATCACGGCCTTTGTGTCTCTACCGTAAACCTCCAGCCAGAGGTATGATCTATAATTCATAATCACGGCCTTTGTGTCTCTACCGTAAACCTCCAGCCAGAGGTATGATCTATAATTCATAATCACGGCCTTTGTGTCTCTACTGTAAACCTCCAGCCAGAGGTATGATCTATAATTCATAATCACGGCCTTTGTGTCTCTACTGTAAACCTCCAGTGGTATGATCTATAATTTTTAATCATGGCCATCTTTCTCTACCGTAAATCATCCAACCAGGTAATATCCTATTTTAGTAACCGAAATTCCTGGAGCTATATGCACGGTGTATTTCGTGTATTTTGATAATAATGATAATAACGATAGTGATATATCATTATCATTATTCCTATATAGCGCTGTAATAATGGGCTTTTTTTCTTTTTTTCTTTTTTTTTTTTACAACCGTAAACCTTCAGCCAAAGGTTTAGCACCCTGATGATTACCTAGGCCTTCTGTCCTATCATAAAGCTTCAACCAAAGGTATGTTCAATTTTGATCTGACCTTTCTCTACCGTAAAGTTCCAGCCAAAGGTACGGCATTCTGATGATTATCGTGGCCATTCTCTTCCGTTTACCTCCAGTCAAAGGTAGGCATTCTGATGATTATCATGGCCATTCTCTTCCGTTTACCTCCAGCCAAAGGTACGGCATTCTGATGATTATCGTGGCCATTCTCTTCCGTTTACTTCCAGCCAGAAGTATGCCCCATACAATCATGGCCCTTTGTCTTTACCGTAAAGCTCCAGCCAAAGTTATGCTCTATAATTGATAACCATGGCCTTCTGTCTCTACTGTAAAGCTCCAGCCAAAGTTATGCTCAATAACTGATAACCGTGGCCTTCTTTCTCTACCGTAAACATTCAGCTAAAGGTAATACACTCTGATGAAGATAGTGGCCTTCTGTCTTTACCGTAACCTTCCAACCAAAGGTAGGCTCAGTATTACCGTGGCCTCCTGTCTCTACCGTAAAACTCCAGCCAAAGGACTGCTCAGTATCATCGTGGCATCCTGTCTTTACCGTAACCTTCCAGCCAAAGGACTGCTCAATATCATCATGGCCTCCTGTCTTTACCGTAACCTTCCAGCCAAAGGACTGCTCAGTATCATCGTGGCATCCTGTCTTTACCGTAACCTTCCAGCCAAAGGACTGCTCAGTATCATCGTGGCATCCTGTCTTTACTGTAACACTCCAGCCAAAGGACTGCTCAGTATCATCATGGCCTCCTGTCTTTACCGTAACCTTCCAGCCAAAGGACTGCTCAGTATCATCATGGCCTCCTGTCTTTACCGTAACACTCCAGCCACAGGAATGCTTCGTATTGTCGCGGACTTCTGTCTCTATTGTAAAGCTCCTGCCAAAGTTACGTTCAGTTTTGACCTGGCCTTCGTTTTCTACCGTAAAGCTCCTACCAAAGATATGGCATTCTGATGATTATCGTGGCCAGTATTTACCGTAAACCTCCAGCCAAAAGTATGCCCAATTTTGTAGTGGCTTTCTACCTTTACCGTAAAGCTCCAGCCAAACGTATTCTTTGTTTATGATCATTGTCTTCTTTCTCTACCGTAAACCTTCAGCTAAAGGTGTGGCGCCAGGATGCTTATGGTTAAGGTGACGATTAAGATGATTAAGGTAAGGCTTTCTGTCTACATGTACAGCTCCTGCCAAAGGCATGCTCCATTACCACATGAGTACTGACCTGCTGATGCTTTGCGAAAAATAATGGTATACTCCATCATTGCTCGAGTACTGACACACTAGCGATGGGACAGCGCACGCACGTGTGTGTGTGTGTGTGTGTGTGTGTGTGTGTGTGTGTGTGTGCGTGGATTTGCTGAACATGTTACCACCTGAACAACCCTGCATCCAAATATTCACTTGGTGTTTCCAGGTCTACAAATAAACTGCGGCCTATTGTAGGAAACTTTAAAAATGGATGGAGAAAGTTAAAGAAGGAAGGGACACCGAATCATAGAACCATGCTTTGGTTCCAGACATCAGCATGAAGTACGTGAATGACCAACATCAGATGATGATGATGGGAGGCAGACAGAGTGGTCATGGGTCAAGCATTCACAGATTCATTAGAAGAGGTTAGTCCAGTGCTGTGGGTGGTGTTTGTTTGGGGTTTTTTTTCTTGTTGTTTTTGTTTATTTTTTACTCTTTTTATTTTATTCTCATTTGGCCTCTTTCTTATGTTTTTTTTTCTCTCTCTCTCCAGTTTTTTCTGTTCAATTTTCTTTGTTCACCTTTTTTACTGGTCTCTTTCACTCACTCATTCCCGTTATCTTTTTCTCTGTCTGTCTGTCTGTCTGTCTCTCTGTGCCCTCGTACTGACTGTTCAGTAGACCGCCGGAGAGTTCCGTGCTGACATGACTTAAAGAGGACGTCACATGGTCTGTGCTGTCGAGGATGATTAACTCTCCGAAATTGCAAGCAACAAAGGTGATCGAGAGAGGCAGAACATCCAAAACAACTAGGCACAACCCACCTGCAATGTAAATAAATAAATAGATACATAAATAAAGGTGCCATGATGACTATAACCGACCACTACAACCACGACACACCTGCAATGTAATTGAATAACCAAACAGATAACTAAATACATAAGGTGACATAATGACGATGAACGACCACTAGAACTACCCTCAACCCCCACCCCCAATCCCCTCCCCCCCCACCCCACCAACCCCCCACCCCCAATCCCCTCCCCACCCCCCTGCTGACTCCCTGCAGGCTCCAGGTCCGGAAGCCGATCCTTCCTGCCGGAACACTCACAGAACGTGCTGCGCACATCCAGCAGTGTGTTCTCATCGGGGACCAGCGCCTTCGGGAGACCGACTGCCAGCGGCGTGGTCACGATGAGCGAGGTCAGCTCTGTGGCAACCGACACACTGAGCGAAGCGTCCAGCTCCATGGCTCCCAGCACTGTCATGTCTGTCAGCCACGTGCGGGGGATGCATGGGCAGGCAGGCCCTGGGGTCTACTACCTGTAGAGGGTGGGGGGTGCTGGGGGGGGGGGGGTCCATCCACCTCCAATCCTCAGCCTTAGCTGAGCCTCCAGAACCCGCCTCAGTCACGGGACTTTGGACACCTTGACTTGTGAAAAGAAAGGGCGGGGTGGGGGGCCGGGGGGGGGGGAGACGGAGGAAGAGAGGGAGGGGGGTAGAGAGACTGACGGAGAGAGGGAGGGATAGGGGGAGAGATTTGAAGCGTGAAGGGGAACGCTCAGAAATCTTTCAATGACAAATGTCTGTATTCTTTCAGTTTCTTAGCATTCTTCTTCTTCAGATGAAAGGGACATGGATACAGAGAGAGAAAGTATCGGTTGCGTGTTTTGTTTCCGCATGAGTTTTTCGTGACTGTGAACATGACAACCAAGCCGCGACTTGTCCATCATTTTATTGATTAACTGGACTGCTTCTGACTAGTGTGCTGGTCAGTGAACGGTTGAAGGGCCTTCAGCTGACTGAGGTAAAACTGAGCTTACAGGTCAGGGTGTCAGTCAGAAATCTTTGTTTGGATTCCACACTCTTGGGATTGCATTCCTGTTCACTATAAACCAATTACATTACAACTGTTGGGATTGCATTCCTGTTCACTATAAACCAATTACATTACAACTGTTGGGATTGCATTCCTGTTCACTATAAACCAATTACATTACAACTGTTGGGATTGCATTCCTGTTCGCTATAAACCAATTACATCACAACTGTTGGGATTGAATTCCTGTTCGCTATAAACCAATTACATCACAACTGTTGGGATTGCATTCCTGTTCACTATAAACCAATTACATCACAACTGTTGGGATTGAATTCCTGTTCGCTATAAACCAATTACATCACAACTGTTCGGATTGCATTCCTGTTCACTATAAACCAATTACATTACAACTGTTGGGATTGCATTCCTGTTCACTATAAACCAATTACATTACAACTGCTGTGATTGCATTCCTGTTCACTATAAACCAATTACATTACAACTGTTGGGATTGCATTCCTGTTCGCTATAAACCAATTACATCACAACTGTTGGGATTGCATTCCTGTTCGCTATAAACCAATTACATCACAACTGTTGGGATTGCATTCCTGTTCGCTATAAACCAATTACATTACAACTGTTGGGATTGCATTCCTGTTCGCTATAAACCAATTACATCACAACTGTTGGGATTGCATTCCTGTTCGCTATAAACCAATTACATCACAACTGTTGGGATTGCATTCCTGTTCGCTATAAACCAATTACATTACAACTGTTGGGACTGCATTCCTGTTCGCTATAAACCAATTACATCACAACTGTTGGGATTGCATTCCTGTTCGCTATAAACCAATTACATTACAACTGTTGGGACTGCATTCCTGTTCGCTATAAACCAATTACATCACAACTGTTGGGATTGCATTCCTGTTCGCTATAAACCAATTACATCACAACTGTTGGGATTGCAGTCCTGTTCGCTATAAACCAATTACATTACAACTGTTGGGATTGCATTCCTGTTCGCTATAAACCAATTACATTACAACTCTTGTGAAGTGGGCCAAATGGTTCAGGTGTTGAGTCTTGTTTCTGAGAAGGTTCCTTTTTTTTCTTTTTTTTGGGGGGTTGGGGGGGGGGGGGTGAGGGAGGGTTATTCCTGGCCAGACATTATATATCTCACGGGGACAATAACATAACACGAGGGTGTCAGGTGCTTACAACTTCAGCCGACGTCAGAAACTGCGATACGTAAAAGAACAGAGTACGTTTGTTTATCGGATCTACGAAAAGGATCAAGAAAACATTTACAATTATATTTCACTTTTGCAAACCGAACTTTGTAAACATACATGAGACTGTGCATATCTCAATGTTCTTTCTGTCAGAGTGTCCTTGTCTGCTTGGTCTTCTAAATAAAACCAAAAAACAAAAACGAAACAAAAAAACAAGAAAAAAACAACCAACCAAACAACAACAATAATAAAAAAAAAAAACATCATAAACAAAGGGACATCCCTGCAGACGAATTTTTTAAATGGTTAAAGGCAAATACAGAAAGTTGATTCCCATTGACACAGTTCAATAAAACTATATTGGTGCGTGCTTGTGTGTGTGTGTGTGTGTGTGTGTGTGTGTGTAGAAGAGATTGGATATCCAGATTAACGTTTCTTTTTGTTGAATCAATTCAATAATTTACAGCAGCTGGTATAGTATAGACCACTAATATATGCGTTCAAAAGCACTTTTAAAACTCTCTCTCCTCTCTCTCTCTCTCTCTCTCTCTCTCCCTTGTTCTTTTTGTTGCAGCTTACATAGTACCCGAAGGAGGTCCATTGTACAACGAAACAGAATTAAACGATGGAGTATTGATTTTGGAAGAATGTTTGCTGCAGATTGTGCAAGATAAGGATGTGTATGTTATTGTTTGTGGTGATTTGAATGCACGTACAGATTGTGAGCAGACCAAAAGTGAAGATATGGGTATTAATGTTTTTGATCTGGATTGGGAAAATGTGAAGGGAGATTCACGTTGTTCAAAGGATGTTACCATAAATAATTTTGGGAAATCCCTGTTGGACTTTTGCTTTTTGTTTGAACTTGTAATTTTGAATGGTTTTTGTAATGGGGATCGAGACGGCGATTTTACTTTTGTTTCTCCCCAAGGATGTAGTGTCATTGATTATTTTCTTGTTTCTGACTGCTTATTAGATAGTTGTAATTTATGTATTGGTGACAGTTTATTTTCATGGCATCTGCCAGTCGAATTGTCCTTCATAAATGGATTAAGTACTGAAAAAGAATCTGACTCAATTCAAAAAGGAGAAGAAAGGATAGTGTGGTCTGAGGAAAATGTGCATGTATATAAGGATGAGTTGGACAGTTGTCAGTTTAAGGAGTGTTTACAGAATGCTTATAACATGTTAAATGTTGATGTTAATGCCTGTGTCAAATTGTTTTCATGTGCATTGTATGGAGCAGCTGCATGTATGATTCGAACAGTTGGTAGAGGACAGAAGAAATGTAATGATTGGTTTGATGATGAGTGTAAGAGGAAGAAAAGACTTGTCAGAGGCCTTCTTAAAAGTTTCCAGAGATGTAAAACTGAAGAGAATAAAAGAGTACGTAAAGAAACATTTGTAAAGGAAAGGAAGGAATATGTTTATTTGAAGAGAAGAAAGAAACGTGAATTTGAGGAGCTAAGGTTACAGAAATTAAAATCATCAATCAAAGATTCAAATCTGTTTTGGGCAACAGAAGATCTGTAAATAGAAAGGCATTTGTTTATAATAATATTAGTGCTCAGCAATGGTATGACCATTTTTCTAGTGTATTTGTAGGTAATGCTAACACTGAAACAGAAGATGAGGTAGTCGAGGAGGTTGGTGATTTTGAAGAACCTTGCTTTAATGACCCAATTAGCAGGCAAGAAGTAATTGATAGCATAAACAATTTAAAACCAGGTAAAAGTGCAGGCCCAGATAAAATATTGAGTGAAATGTTAAAGCAGGCAAATACAGATGTTGTTGATTTTCTGGTGTTTTTATTTAACAGATGTTTCAATGATGGAATCTTTCCAACAGATTGGGCAAAATCGATTATCATACCTATTCACAAAAAGGGAGACCCAAATATTCCAGATAATTACCGTGGAGTTGCACTTACAAGTATCATTAGTAAAGTTTACACTTACATTTTAAATAGAAGATCAACTAAATGGGCTGAACGAGAAGAAAAGATTATTGAAGAGCAAGCTGGATTTCGATCAGGTTACAGCACCATTGACCACATTTTCACATTGTATGCAATTGTACAAACACATTTATTAAAAAATAGAAAATTGTATGTTGCTTTTGTAGATTTTCAGAAGGCCTTCCACTCTGTGAATCGAAATAGTTTATGGAATGTGTTACGTAAAACTGGTGTTGATGGTAAGCTTTATATGGCACTGCGTGGTGTATATGATGCAATTTTAGCGTGTGTGCGTGAGAAGGGTGTATATTCAGATGTATTTGATTGCCCACGTGGCGTAAAACAAGGATGTCTGTTGAGCCCTATGATGTTTTCGTTCTTTATTAATGAACTGGCAGGAGAGATAACGAAAAAACGAAGACATGGGATTCAAATGACCCATGGGGCTGTTGAACTGTTTCTCATGTTATTTGCAGATGATGTAATTCTTTTGTCTGCAACGGCCATAGGACTTCAAAATCAGCTGAACATATTAAAGCAAGAAGCAGATAGATTATTTTTAAAAGTTAATCTTGAGAAAACAAATGTAGTTGTGTTTAGAAAAGGTGGTTACCTATCTAGATATGAAAGATGGCACTATGGAACTGATGAAGTGAAGGTAACTAATGCTTATAAGTATCTTGGTATGATTTTTACAACTTAGCTGAGTTTGACAAGGACAGTAGCAGAAATTTGTAGAAAGGGGAAGAAGGGGGTTATAGAAATCTTAAGGTGTTTACGTAAGTTAGGCTCGATAGATTCATATATATTTTGGAAACTTTTTGATACTCAAATAGAACCAATGATAACATACAGTGCCGAAATTTGGGGACTTTCTGATAACAAAGATTTGGAAAAAGTACATACATTAGCTATTAAACGTTTTTTAAATGTTCCATTACATGCTTCAAATACTGTATTATATGGAGAAAGTGGTAGATACCCATTATACATTAAATCATGTGTGAAATGTATAACATATTGGTTAAAATTAATAAGGCTACCCACATCGAGATTATGTAAGCAGGCGTATGAAATGTTAGTAAATGAACATGAGAGAGGCAAGGAAAACTGGGTATATTTTGTAAAGAAGACATTAACTGTAAATGGATTTGGGATTGTGTGGATGTGTCAGGGAGTTGGATGTGTAGAAGGATTTGTTTCAGAATTCAAAGATAGGCTAATTGCTTCATATAAACAGAATTGGCACTGTAAAATGGAAAGCACTGAGAAATATAGATGGTTTTTTTTAGTTTTAAAAGTATATTTCAAACAGAAAAATATATCACAGTCGTGACAAACAAGTGGCACCGAACAAGTCTCGCCAGATTAAGAACGAGAACGATTGGTTTGAATGCTTATGAAAAGTGGTTTCAGACTGAGCCCTCGTTACTCTCCCCTTGTCCGATGTGCGGTCATTCAAGGGAGGATGAATTGCATTTTTTGTTTAGTTGTAAAGCTTATGACGATATTCGAGAAAAATGTGTTGTATTTAAAACAAATTCAGCAAAGAATGAAGATATTTTTGGAGTGCTTAATCTAAATCAGGAAACTTCACTACAGTCACTTGCAAAATATATTGCAGAAGCGAATAACATGCGACGAAAAAAAAAACTCAATAATAAAATAGTATCAGGTGTTGCTCATTGTGAAAAGTGAAATCTGTGTTGTCATTCTCATATGGAAAATATTTATGTTATACATTTATATATGTTTTTGTTTTTATTTCTCACTACATGCCATTACTTTGAATGGATGGTTGAACTGCACTTTGTTGCACAGATTGATTGATTTCGTTTTGGCTTTGGTTTTCATCAATATTATTACTATTGATGCATGTTGTTATTTGTATTATGAACCCCCATGTCATTAGGGCTGTAAAGCTATTGACATTAAAGTGTTCAGTGTTCAGTCTCTCTCTCTCTCTCTCTCTCTCTCTCTCGTTTTCTGTCCCCCATCTCTGTCTCCCTACAAGACTAACAAACTGGGGCATGTATTGAAGCTCTCCACAACAAGACTAACAAACTGGGGCATGTATTGAAGCTCTCCACAACAAGACTAACAACCTGGGGCATGTATTGAAGCTCTCCACAACAAGACTAACAACCTGGACATGTATTGAAGCTCTCCACAACAAGACTAACAACCTGGGGCATGTACTGAAGCTCTCCACAACAAGACTAACAACCTGGACATGTATTGAAGCTCTCCACAACAAGACTAACAAACGAACATTACATACTGAATGAAATTGCTATTACAACGCCAATGCGCGAGTGCATACTGGGAAACACGACCGCGTGTACGCGCACACACACACACACACACACACACCCCCAAAGCACGCACGCACGCACGCATACACACACATTCGCGCATGGAATGAAGAAAGCGAGAGAGAAGTGATATTTTATTTTCCCGTTGAGATCGTCACATTGGTTTGGTCATGTCTTAGTGTGCGAGTCCAAAGAATTGAAAGAAAACAATTTCCATGAATACCCCCCCACGAAACGAAACGAAACTGTATTTTACCAGGGTAATGAGATAAGCAAAACATATGCTTTTTTCCACAGAGCCCTGGGGTATAAAATTAAGGAAAAGAAAGAGGGATGTGGGGGTAGGGCTACATCAAAGAACACATGAATACAGAACTGTTAATAAGAAAGATATCAACGACAAATGTCACTGAAACTCACATGAGAAACTTATGAAAAAAGACTAGCACAAAGCGACAAACTAAACTCTCTATCCCCACACCTACCCCACTCACATTCCCTCCAACCCCATGTACATAGTGAAAGCCTTAGGTTTCAACATTCAGTCGTAAATATGATAATCAAAGATATTAAAATTCATGATATACCAACGACTTTCTTTTTTTTCCCCCAATAACATTGGTCAACGTGAAAAAAAATGAACAAAGCATCTTACAAGATAACAAGTTGTCTACATTGTTAGTTTTTATTTCATGAAATAGAAATGTTTTGTAAGCTGATTTAAAGGAAGAAACACTGCTTTCATTTTTTATAATCGAGAGTAAAGAGTTCCAAAGTGTCCATCCTGAGTAAACAAGGCCAGTTTTAAAGAGGTCAGTTCTGGGTTTTCGGATGACTATATTATCTGTGTACCTTGACTGGTTCTGTAGAAATCTTACAGTTAGTGTTAGAGGGACGCAGACACACACACACACAAACACACAGAGATCAGAACTCACTGCTGGGCCACTGGCCTATTTGCACAGGCGGTACGTACAGTTGAGACACACAAAACATCGCAAACAAAAGAGGAAAAGAATCAACACAGCATTTTCAGACACAGAAAGTTGGCAAACAAGAATTCCATTCCCCTTAACCCTTTGAGCGCCGAGAAAAAATGCAGTGGAGGGCAATATCCAATTCCAGTGACCTAAATTCCTGGAGCTATTTGCACGGTGATGATGGAGTCTCCCGTCGGATGAGCAGGCAGGCAGGTTTATCTGTCGGTGTGTGTCCTCATATGGGAGAAGAGGCCGATTCTGGATGCGCAGCACTTCCCACAGGTGTTGGAAGGGAAAACGTCTCCAGAAGTCGAGCCCTGCTTCGTTCGCTCACGCTTCTCCTTAATGGCCAGCGTTCTCTTGTTTTCAAACGTCTTTATGCCACTAGAGCACAGCATCCTCCAGCGAGAGCGGTCAAGGGCATCAGTTTCCCAGGAAGCGATGTTTATGTCACAGGCTTTGAGGTTTGTCTTCAAGGCGTCCTTAAAGCGCTTGCAGGGTCTTCCAAGTTTGCGGTGGCCTTTCTTCAGCTGGCCATACAAGAGCATCTTCGGGATCTTGCTGTCTGTCATGCGGATAACGTGTCCTGTCCAGCGTAGCTGGCACTGGATCAGCAGGCTTTCGATGCTGGGCAAGCCGCTCCTCTCTAAGCGGCATGAAGTATAACATAAATAACACTTTAAATTGGTAAATTGTGGAGAAATTGCCTGAAAAACCAACGCCATAACCCCTTACTAACCTGATAACGGCTTCCGATACAGCCGCCAAAATTGCGATTGCAGGAAAGCGTGTGATGTCGTTATCAGATTAGTATTGGGTCATGACGGTGGTTTTCCAGGTAATTCACACCATAATCTAACCTACTCAGAGTGGATGACACAGGTCAAATGATTGCTATTTATGTTATACTTTATGCCTGCATTGCAAAAGACACGAAATATACCGTGCATTTACCTCCAGGAATTTAAGTCGCTAAAGTCAGACATTACCACAGTGGACAGTGGTGTTTCAAATCATAAATCAGTATCCGGAACAATCAGCCAAACAATGAGAAAATTATCTGGAAATATATATATCATTATGGATCAAATATTTCCAACCTTCTACTGTTATTTCCCCGTCTTCATGTGATGTCATCACTGACGTCGCTAGGGACGTAAATTCTACGTCATAAAGTTGTTATTTCAAGGAAAAGTCTGTGTCTGTCTGTCTGTCTGTCTCTCTGTGTGTGTGTGTGTGTGTGTGTGTGTGTGTGTACGAATGCATGTATGTATATAATTACAGATGCACATGTATACACATATATATATAGTCTATCATGTAACCGATTCCTCTCTCCTTTCTTTAAGGCATTATAAGCAAATTGGCCACAGAGCGAGTAATGAGACTTTTCATTTCATACCACCAACACTAACTTTATGCGTTCATTTATGTTTCTGAAAAGTTTGAGATTTTTGTTCTCTGATTAACTGATACATTGGACAAACTGACAGAAAATGGGTTTAATCTTCAAAAGCATTACAGAAAAGAGAGAGAACAGACAGACAGACGCAGAGACAGAGATAGACAGAGCGACAGACTGAGCAACAGAGATTTTTACTGAGGTAAAATAAGGAAAAAGCACATCGACCCACATGAAATGTGATCATGGAACAAACACGAAAAACAAAAGTACATGATTACATACAGAACTAGAGAGAGAATGGGATGAAGAAAGAAAGAAAGAAGAGAGAATGGGATGAAGAAAGAAAGAAAGAAGAGAGAGAATGGGATGAAGAAAGAAAGAAGAGAGAATGGGATGAAGAAAGAAAGAAAGAAGAGAGAATGGGATGAAGAAAGAAAGAAAGAAGAGAGAGAATGGGATGAAGAAAGAAGAGAGAATGGGATGAAGAAAGAAAGAAGAGAGAATGGGATGAAGAAAGAAAGAAAGAAGAGAGAGAATGGGATGAAGAAAGAAGAGAGAATGGGATGAAGAAAGAAAGAAAGAAGAGAGAGAATGGGGTGAAGAAAGAAAGGAAGAAAGAAAGAAAGAAAGAAAGAAGGAAGAGAGAGAATGGGATGAAGAAAGAAGAGAGAATGGGATAAGAAAGAAAGAAGAGAGAATGGGATGAAGAAAGAAAGAAAGAAAGAAGAGAGAATGGGATGAAGAAAGAAAGAAAGAAAGAAGAGAGAATGGAATGAAGAAAGAAAGAAAGAAGAGAGAATGGGATGAAGAAAGAAAGAAAGAAGAGAGAATGGAATGAAGAAAAAGAAAGAAGAGAGAATGGGATGAAGAAAGAAGAGAGAATGGGATAAAGAAAGAAAGAAGAGAGAATGGGATGAAGAAAGAAAGAAGAGAGAATGGGATGAAGAAAGAAAGAAAGAAAGAAGAGAGAATGGAATGAAGAAAGAAAGAAAGAAGAGAGAATGGGATGAAGAAAGAAAGAAGAGAGAGAATGGGATGAAGAAAGAAGAGAGAGAGAATGGGATGAAGAAAGAAAGAAATGAAATGAAATGAAATGAAATTATGGTGCTTAGAGCCTCGCCGACCACTAAGGCCATCTCAAGGCTATCGCCGCGTCAATTGCTACTACAAGGCTAAAAAAAAACAACCAATTAAAACGAGTCACTTCTTCAAACTTTCCACTCCAAAGTTAAAAAAAACTTCCATAGTTTAAAACCTTCAAATCTGGTTAAAAAGGTTCACTTCTTTTAAGAAGTCCATCAGCGCCCACGGAGGGACATCACGAAACAAAGTCTTCAAAGAAACCGCCGTGTAATGTCTGCGTCTAACGTCATGCAGATCCCAACAGTCAAGGAGCACGTGTTTCACGGTGAGAGGCTCGTCACAGGGAACGCATCGAGGGGCCTCCTCCCCCTTCAACAAGTAAGAATGAGTAAAAAAAAGTGTGCCCCGTACGCAGTCTGCACAGCACAGATTCCTCCTTTCTGTTCTTCACCCCCGAAGGGAGGGTCTCCCCCAGGTCCGGACGGATCTGGAAGAGCTTGTTGTCCATCTGGGTGTTCCACTTCTCTTGCCAAAGATCCTTAACGTAAGTATTGACCTTCCGCTTCATGTCTGTATAGGGTACCAAGGATCTGGACAATTCTTTCTTTACAGCGTTCCTGGCCAGCAGGTCCGCCCTTTCGTTACCACGAATGCCAACATGTCCGGGAACCCAGGCCAACACAACCTCGTATCCTTTCTTCGTTGCGAGAGTAAAAGTTTCATAAAATTCCAGCAGTTTGGGATGAGTGATATTCCTGCAGGCGATCGCCTCCAGGGCTGATAAGGAGTCGGAAAAGATCATGAATCTCTTCTGTTTGGAAGAGAGAACCATTTTTAACCCCAGGACCAGTGCGGTCAGTTCCGCGGTGTATACCGAGCTGTCAGACAGGATGTATTCCGTTGAGGGCCGGTCAGGAAAGGCGGGACAGAACGCAGATGCGGCGACTCCGTCCTCTGACTTGGAACCGTCAGTGAAGATGCCTTGAAAGGTGGGGAATTTGTGGCACAGTTCCGAAAAGTAGGTTCTGTAGGCCAGAGAACTGGTGGTGTCCTTACGGTACGAGGCCAGATCGAATCGGACCTCAGGTGTTGTAAAGGTCCACGGGGGGCTGTCAGGGAACTTAGAGAAATCTGAGATGCCACTGACATCCAGATCGGCATTTTCCAAGTGCGGCTGAATGCGGAGTCCGAGAGGAGGTATGCAGTTTGGGCTGTCTGTAAATTTCTTATCGAAAGGGTTGTTGAATACAGCATCGTAAGCAGGGTTTGTAGGTTCCGAAAACAATTTCAAATAATAGTTCAGGGTCAGCTTCAGTCTGCGGTTGGAAAGAGGTGGTTCCCCCGCCTCTGCGTACAGGCTGTGCACAGGGGTGGTGCGGAAAGCACCTAAGCTGAGACGGAGCCCTTGGTGGTGTACAGGGTCCAACAGTTTCAGGTAGGACGGTCTGGCCGAGCCGTATACAACACTTCCATAATCCAGTTTGGACCGGACCAGGGCTCTGTAGAGGTGCAAGAGAGTCCTCTTATCAGCACCCCAGTTCGTGTGTGCCACAACTCGGATGATGTTCAGGGCTTTTAGGCAAGATATTTTCAGCTGTTTAATGTGGCTGAGAAAATTCAGCTTCTGATCGAAGACGACCCCTAGAAATCTGGCTTCCTTGACCGCCGGGATGGTGGATGTTCCCAGACGGATTTCAGGGTCCTGATAGAATTGGCGAAAATTATGAAAGTGGATGCATTCAGTTTTGGAGGACGAAAATGTGAAGCCATTCTCCTCTGCCCAACACTGGATTTTGTTGACGCAGAGCTGAAGCCGTCGCTGGATGCTGGCGTACGTGCTGCCGGTTGCATATAAGGCAAAATCATCCACGAACAGCGAGCTGTCCGATCCTTTCTGAACGGATTGAACGATGTCATTAATTTTGATGCTGAACAGAGCCGGCGACAGGATGCTCCCCTGCGGGACACCCAGCTCCTGCTCGTGAATGTCGGACAGGGTGGTGCCGACTCTCACCTGGAATTGTCTGTCTTGTAAAAAATTGTGGATAAACTGAGGCAGGTGTCCTCGGAAGCCGAGCTTGTGCAAGTCGGAAAGAATACCAAATTTCCACGTGGTATCGTAAGCTTTCTCCAGGTCAAAAAATATGGCCACCACATGTTTGTTGACGAAAGCATTTCTTATCGTGGTTTCCAGACGAACCAGATGGTCAACGGTAGAGTGATGCTTGCGGAAACCGCATTGTTCCTTCGCCAGAAGGCCGTCGGTCTCTAGTTTCCACATCAGTCTACCGTTGACCATCTTCTCCATCAGTTTGCAGACGCAGCTGGTCAGTGCAATTGGGCGGTAGTTGGAGGGGTTCGAGGGGTCTTTTCCCGGTTTCGGCAGCGGGATTATGAGGGCTTTCCGCCAGGAGGGTGGAAAGAAGCCTGTGACCCAGATGTGGTTATAAACTTTAAGCAGGGTGTCCAGACAGGTTTGGGGAAGGTGCTTTAGGAGTTTATAATGGACTTCGTCCATTCCTGGACAGGAATCCGTACAGGTCTGAAGGGCAGATTTAAGTTCGTTCATTGTGAAAGGAAGGTTGTAATTCTCTGTGTTGTCGGAAAAGAAGTTACATGGTGTTTTTTCTGACAGGTTTTTGGTTTTAAGAAAGCGAGCAGATTTGTTAGCAGATCTCGAGTTCTGTTCTATTGTGGAGGCAAGCAAATTGGCAACTGCTTTCTTCTCTGTGACCAGAGCGTCTGAAAGTTTAAGATGGTGGAAGGTCGGGCATGCGTTTTTGCCCTTAATTCTTTTTAAAACCCTCCACACTTTCTTCTTGGGTGTGTTGGAGGTTAAGGAAGAGCAGAAATCTCTCCAAGACTTCCTCTGGCTCTTTTTAAAAACATACCTGGCTTTCGCCCTCAGCTGTTGATGGGTTCGAACACTATCGGACTCCGGTCTCCGAAAGACGCGTCGCTGCGCTCTCTTCCGAGACTTGCGGGCCTCCCGACATTCCGCGTTGAACCAGGGCGTTCTAGGGACCTGAGGCTTGGAGGTAGACGATGGGACTGCCGCTTTGGCGCAATCTAAAACGATCCGAGTCAGAGCGTCAGCAGGGTCCTTGCTTTTCAATACTGTTTCTTCCTGCAGCTCCGCTCTTATCTTGGTGGTAAAAAAACTCCAGTCTGCTTTGTCGTAGTACAGGCGGTCAGGCAGAGAGTCACCTTCTCCATCTGTGGGGCGGAGGACGACAGGAAAGTGGTCACTCCCGTGCAGATCGTCGTGCACTTTCCACTCGTAGTCCAGGACCAACGATAGATCGCAGACCGACAGATCTAAACACGAGAGCTTTCCAGAGGACAGATGCAGGTAAGTGGGAGACTTGTCGTTAAGACAGCACAAGTCCATGTCAGAGAGAAGGTTTTCTAAGAGAAGACCTCGGGCTGATGTCATCTCACTTCCCCAGAGCGGGGAGTGTCCGTTGAAGTCGCCCAACAGTAAAAACGGACGTGGGAGCTGGTCGACCAGGTTCATGAGGTCCTGCCTCAGAACACGGACGGAAGGGGGAAGGTAGAGAGAGCAGACAGTGATGGTTTTCTCGAGCGTGACTCTGACTGCCACCGCCTGTAAAGGGGTGCTTAAAAGAACTGTACTGTATAAAAGGGACTTTCGAATAAAAAGAGCGACACCTCCCGTCAACCCCTCTTGCTTCGGTTGAGCGGGTTTAAAAACGGAGTTAAAACCAGAGAGAGATAAAACCTTGCCATCTCTTTGCAGAGTCTCCTGCAGTGCCAGCACTGAAGGTTTCAAAGCACGACAAAGCAGCTGGAGTTCCTGGAAGTTGGCATAGAATCCCCGGATATTCCAGTGGATCACTGCCATTAAAAAGGTTTTTTTAAAAAAAAAGAAAAAAAAAAGAAGAAAAAAGCAGCAGCCTATTCCATCGCTACCCCCTGCTCCTCCACTTGCGGTGGCTCAAGGTCCGCCAGGATGGAATATTTGTTCTTTGACATAAATTTTTCGGGTTCCGACCGGGTCGGAATATCCACCACCTCGGCCCCTCCCGATCCCGCCGTGGCCGCAGCCCTCCCCTCCTTGAGTTTTGGAGGTGCGGGGGGCTTCCGGCCACTTCCGCCAGCCCGAGGGCCAGGCAGACGAGAGGCGGGGCGAGGGGGGCCGGGGGGTGGGGTGGGGCGGGAGGCGGACAACGTGCCTCCGCCCGAGGCTTTTCTCTCCCGCCCAGCAGCCCCTGAGGACTGCCGCGCAGGATGGGAAGGGGTGGACACAGCGCCTCCACCCAAGGCCAACGGTTCCGACGAGGCGGTTAAGTCGTCCGTCTGCGTTCCTGTGGACGTCGTCTGGACCGCGACGTCCACCGTCCCGGATCTGACGACAGAGGCATACGACGTCCTAGGCGACGCGGCCTCCACCTGTTTCCTTGCCTCAAAGAAGGAAATTTTCTGTTCTGTCTTGACTTTCTGAATTTGTTTTTCTTTCTTCCAGGCGGGGCAGTCCTTCGATGAGGACGGGTGGCCACCTCCGCAGTTCGCACACAGGGCTGCACTGACGCAATCGCCCTGGTGCGCCGCCTTCGAACAGGTGCCACACGCCTCTTCCTCCTTACATCTGTCTCTCACGTGTCCGAATTTCTGACACTTAAAGCATCTCAGAGGGGACGGTACGTACAGGCTGACATTAACTAGCAGGTATCCGACCCGAATGTCCTTGGGGACATCCGGGCAGCAGAAGGTGAGGAAGAAAGTGTTGGTCGGGACTCTGTCCGACCCCTTCCTCACCGTCACCCTGTACACATCGGTCACTCCCTGAGAGGACAGTTCGCTCTTGATCTCGGCCTCAGACACACCTTTCAACTCCGGGCATCTGATGACTCCCTTTGAGCAGTTGAGACCTTTGTGAGGGGAAATCTTCACTGCCCTATCCACGAAAGTGGTCGCCTTGAGAAGGAGCTGTGTCTGTCTTTTGGATTCTGTGTACTAAAAACGCTCCGCTCCTCAGCCTCTTGATGGATCTGAGCGATCCTGCCAGACACTGAAAGCCCTTCTGGACAGCGAAGGGGCTGAGAGCCGACAAGGGCTTGTCGTCATCAGCGCCCTCCATCACTAGCCACGATGGCCAAAAACCAGAGGTCTCGACGACCTCCGACTCAGAGTCTGAGTCGTCCGTTCCCTGTCGTCGTCTTTTTCCGAGTTTGGGGGGGTGTATTTGTTTAGGATTCATGTTGAAAGAAAAATGTGAATTCATCCCTCCCTTACCCACCCACCATGGGGTCCAACTTAGGGGCCAGGGTCAAGGGAACACCAGCTTGACCCCTTCCAGGTTTCGGGAGGGATATACAACCAGCAGCCCAGCTCCAACGTGCTCCCCCCCGATCATGCCCAGCTCCCGGGGACAGAGCCGAGCACTACGGGGGTTACCTTCGTCAGCCACTAAACTGCCAGTCTTGACCCAGCCCCACGAAGGGGTAGCCGATTGACACACACGGGCCAATGTGTGCCGCCTGTCTTAGGAGAGGTCCGAGCCAAAGGGATGTGTTGACAGCAGCGTGCTCTCTCAATCCCCAGGATCTCATTCCCCTCCATCACAGGTCGCGCCGCACGGCAAACACGGCGGGCCTAAAGAAGGCCGCAGAGAAAAAAAGAATGTGGAAAAGAAGGCTTGATGGGGAGCTGAGGACAGAAAAGAGGCGGTAAAAAGAAGAACAAAGAATAGCGAAAGGGACAGTGGGTCACGTTTAGTTTGGGCCTCACTCACGACCTGTTCGGCATGGGAAGCCCTATCAGGGGCATCAGTACAAAACCACCACTTATTCAGCCCTAACAGCTACGATGGCTATGTAGGCTGTCAATTAAGACCTGGGACCAGAGCACCAAACCCCAAGAAGCACTGATGCCCCCGCCGACATAGCTCGCTCGATCACTGGCCACTAAGCCTCCCGACCACAAGGTAGTGACCCTCCCGGGAGTGGGTCAGGAGAACACCAGCCTGACCCCCTCCAGGTTTCGGGAGGAAGAAAGAAAGAAGAGAGAGAATGGGATGAAGAAAGAAAGAAGAGAGAGAATGGAATGAAGAAAGAAAGAAAGAGAAGAGAGAATGGGATGAAGAAAGAAAGAAGAGAGAATGGAATGAAGAAAGAAAGAAAGAAGAGAGAATGGGATGAAGAAAAGAAAGAAGAGAGAATGGAATGAAGAAAGAAGAGAGAATGGGATGAAGAAAGAAAGAAGAGAGAATGGGATGAAGAAAGAAAGAAGAGAGAATGGGATGAAGAAAGAAAGAGAGAGAATGGAATGAAGAAAGAAAGAAAGAAGAGAGAATGGGATGAAGAAAGAAGAGAGAGAATGGAATGAAGAAAGAAAGAAAGAGACAGAGATTACAGGGCGGGGTCAAATAACACCAGGTGTCACACCAAAAAACAAGCATTGAATGCACAGAACTTCTAAATGTCCACGAAATTGCACCGATTTTACGCAGCGGGACAGAGTTTTAAAGACGCAAATAGGTATATTTGTCGCCTGACTAACGAGAAAAGATTCAAATAATTAGTTCTTGGTTTATTGTCCATGCACACCTGGATGTTTTCGAAAAAAAAAGAAAAAAAAAAGAATGAGGCTACATTTTCATGCATTTGCAATTTGCATTTCACAGTAATATCAACCTCTGTCCAACTCTCTCCCTTTCTCCCCCCTCTCTCTGTCCCCCCCTCTCTCTGTCCCCTCTCTCTCTGTCCACCCTCTCTGTCTGGTTTATCACCACTTCATCAAGCCGCCTTTCTTTTGTCCACACCACGAGTTTTGTAATCATCATATCTGTTGCTGCATTTGATCTGGAATATTTTTTTGCCGGAGTATGCGGGGTTTCAAGGTTACTTTCAAAACTGGAAAGGCATCCCTTCAACCTGAATCACTGAACCATTTCAACAGCCCGAACAGCAAAACAGGTACTGCGACACCCACCTGTCCTCGTTCAATGAAGGGGTCTAGGGGGAGGGGAGAGGGTGGTGAAAATAATGTGTCCATGGGGATGGGTTTGGAGTTTCTTGCGGTGTACAGGGACAAAATGTACCCACCGTGCAATTTTCTTCACAGGAAATAAATGTGGTGCGCATGACAAAGTTTTTCCTGGTTGATATTATTATTCTGCTTCGCAAAAAGGAATTCGATTCAGCATGGCAGGAATTCTGGTGCTAAATATTTTTTTTCGTTGATATGTTCTGCTTTGCCAAATGAAAATGCTACCATTTAAGTATCTGTATACGTTTTAAGGTTGTACATGAATGCGTTTCTTTTTCCATTCAAAATTGATTCATTGAAAAAGAATGGTGTATGCCTGAAGTGAATCTGAAAAATGCAAACTGACATTTTCTAACCTTCCAATGATGTCTTTACATCTGTTCATTTGCTGTATGCACTCTCCCAAAGGCCACACATTGTCTTTCATGGTAACACAGAATACAAAATACTTTATTATCTTCAAGGAGAAATTACTTTGTGGTGTAAAATATTCAAATACACCAGACAATATCGGCATACACTAATCAAGGTTTGAGCAGATCTCTATATAACAAGTATTTTTGTTGCAGTAAACGAAGGTCCTCTTTATTATGCCAATCATGGGAATCGAGGGGTAAGCACTTGTTAAACATAACACCAAGATCTCTTTCGTCTTGCTGGGTTTTTTGTTCTGGGGGTTGGTTGGTTCGTTTGTTGGTTTGTTTTTGTTTTGTTTTTTGTTGTTGTTGTTTTTAATCGCTCACACATTTATCCTCCTAGATGCCAAATAAACGTCAAAGAATTCCCTTTCGTCAATAATTACTGTTCACTTACGTAGATTTTATCTGTTGTATCTAATGTAATTACTGACCACTGTTAAAGCGCATATTCCACCCATGTGTCTGTTTTTGTATATCTTATTGACAGTGTTCCATTGCCACGTCTCAAATCCCTTGCTTTGACAATCATTCTTTCAGTCCACCTACATAGCTATAGAGTTTATCCTTTCTTTATAATACGTCATTTACATGAACGATACGAAAAGGGTAGAGCCCTGAAGAATCCCAATCAATATCTTTGCATTTGATGAGCTACTACTGTCTCCTCTTCCTTTTATTTACGCCCACAAAGAAAATCCCACCCAATGAACAAGGCTCGCCGAACGCTATGTCTCCACCTCTGATATTGTATTCACGTGAAGTACTATCAAAGGGGTTTTGGAAGTCCAAGTTCAAAATACCGACCATGTTTCTATCAATCTGGTTTTTAAAAAATCATTGATTCCTCCCATAACTTTAGCATTTCAAATTGTTGTCAGCCCACCCCACACCACCCTTTTCCCCGTTTCATTTTTAAATCTATTTTTCAGACCATGCCAAAAACGCGGGGGGATAAAGTTAAAAAGGGTGTTTTTTCTTTTTTTTTAATGGGTGTGCGGTTGGTGGCGTGAGGTGGGGGGGTTAAGAAAGGGTGTGCTGCACGGGTACTGTCTGTGTATTTGGAGGGAACGGGTATATGAAGCGGTCAGCGATCCCTGTCACCGTCATTTCCATGCGAGACTACAGGTGAGTGAAGACGTGAATGCTGTGTCTGTGACTTACACACGGGTTCAGAGTTGGGGTAAAGTCTTTTTCTTTTAGAGTATCCCGATCTATCAAGGATCTGTCCGGACGGCCATTTTCGTGCATAGATGATACGATGTTACCATCATAAGCTGTAACTCGCTCTCAGTGGTTTTCGACTTTTTTTTTAGGGTTACTGTACTCAGTTTTGATACAGATTCAATCGCTCAAAGAAACGTGCAGGCTTAGTGCTAGGTCCCAAAAAGCATCTACAATGAAGTGCTCATTCAGTCCCAAAAAGCATCTACAATGAAGTGCTCATTCAGTCCCAGAAAGCATCTACAATGAAGTGCTCATTCAGTCCCAAAAAGCATCTACAATGAAGTGCTCATTCAGTCCCAAAAAGCATCTACAATGAAGTGCTCATTCAGTCCCAAAAAGCATCTACAATGAAGTGCTTAGTCAGTCCCAAAAAGCATCTACAATGAAGTGCTCATTCAGTCCCAAAAAGCATCTACAATGAAGTGCTCATTCAGTCCCAAAAAGCATCTACAATGAAGTGCTCATTCAGTCCCAAAAAGCATCTACAATGAAGTGCTCATTCAGTCCCAAAAAGCATCTACAATGAAGTGCTCATTCAGTCCCAAAAAGCATCTACAATGAAGTGCTCATTCAGTCCCAAAAAGCATCTACAATGAAGTGCTCATTCAGTCCCAAAAAGCATCTACAATGAAGTGCTCATTCAGTCCCAAAAAGCATCTACAATGAAGTGCTCATTCAGTCAGCGCCAAGCACAGAGCCGCTGTTTCCATTTTTTGCCCCGAAAGCCATGAAAAGGTCAACAAAAATGTGGCGGCTTTAGACGATAAAGTGTCCGTAAGAGTCTGTGACGTAGGGGTCATTTCGCGTCGCATTTTGTCTAAATCTCGATTGGAAGCATCGATTACATACAAAATGTAATTTTCTCATAAGCACGGGCTGCAAAACGCGCGAATTTTGTTTTGTTTTGTTAAGTCCCAGAAGTTAGGATACAAAAATTGGACACTTCCCAGGGTAGGGGTCCATTAGCGGCAATATCCTTAGTTTGACCCCACAAGACGGAATGAGCAGTGTTGACGAGGCGTGGACGTTCACCCCGTCAGTCACAGAGGAGTGGAGGGGAAGAAATGTGGATGTTGACGCATTAGCGATCTTTGCAGCGCTAAGTTTGCGTAGAGTCAAGAACATTCTGAAGTCTCTGTAAGCAGCGCTGACTTGGGAAAATTCTTAGTACTAAGCAAACTTAGCACTGCTAAAAAATTCTCATGCAACTCACCCCGTGTTCAGAAGTTGAGGCGAAGCTAAACAACCGCAGCCTAAAAGATTCTTCGCGACCCGCCATTTATTATACTTGTACAAATGTCAGACGCTCTGAACTAATAGCTGAACAGCGTTTACACATAGGCAGGCACAAACTTACATAAACACACGCACACACAATACACATTCATATATATGCATGTAGTTATGTACACATACATATGTATACACACATAGTCAAGCACAGCTAACGCAAAGGAAGTGGACCTGCCACAATTGAACTTATTGCTGAGGGAAAAGGTGAGTTTTGAGACGAGATTTAAAAGATGCGAGGGAATCAGAATGACGAAGGTTATCAGGAAGCTTGTTCCACGTCTTTGGCGATTGAAAAGAAAACGATCTGTGTCCATAGGTCTTACTTCTAACGTGAGGTATCCTGAGAAGTCGAGTATCAGAGGAAGAACGGAGCTGGCGAGACGGGGTATAGATATGGATGAGTTCAGAAAGATACTTGGGGCCAGATCCGTTGACTGCAGAAAAGGTCAGAGTGGATAGCTTATAGTCTATTCGATCAGAAACAGGCAACCAGTGGAGAGACTGAAGGAGAGGAGAAACATAGTCAAATTTAGAAGCTCCGCAAATGAGTCTGGCAGCGTTATTCTGAATTCGTTGGAGTCTAACAGATATTTGGGAAGGCCGGCCAAAAGAGTTGCAGTAATCTAATCTTGAGAGAACCAGAGGGCATACAAGTGTATTGGTTGCATCGGTTGAGAGATAGTGGCGGATAGAGCTGATTCTACGCAGTTCCAAATAGGCAACTTTACAGATATTCGAAATGTGCTGTTGGAAGGAAAGAGACTGGTCTAGGATTACACCAAGACTTCGAACAGAGGGAGAAAGTGAAACAGGTGTGCTATTGATCAGAACAGAGTCAGGAAAGGAAGGATGTTGACGAAAATGTTTATAAAAAGAAAATAAGGGAAATGTTTGTTTTTTTTAACGAAATTGCTTGGATATAACCGATCTTGGCGTTGCTTTTTGTTCTGAGTAAATCAGTAAAATCTGTTTTGTAATTCACAGTGTGGTCTGACAGCTCTTGACAGGTTCATGGTTTGCTCTGTCTTTGTTCCTTTCCATGTCAGTCTGTCTGATTCTGTATGCGAGTGTGTGTGTGTGTGTGTGTGTGTGTGTGTGTGTGTGTGTGTGTGTGTGCGCGCCCGCACGTGCAGCAATTGTTCACTGATAAAGACATAGCGCACTGTACTAAGGTCACCCTTCATGACATGAACATGCAGATGAAACTGCGCAGGTTAAACACCCTGTGCTGATGTGGGGGCATAACAAACTCAAAACGCCCAGCACGATTTGTCACGGTCAACGAAAATCCTACTTCCGTTTTCGAATGATAATTATAATAGTGATGATAGTGATGATTGTAATATAGTGGTAGTAGAAGTGGTAGTAGTAGTATTTAATTCCTACAGCACTTTTGATTATTAAACATGTTCAGTTGCGCTGTACAATGCACACACAAAAAAGTAAAAAGACCCGAGCAAAAGAAAAAAAAAGTAACGATAAAAACCAGACGAAAAGACACGAGCAAAAGAAAAAAAAAGTAACGATAAAAACCAGACGAAAAGACACGAGCAAAAGAAAAAAAAAGTAACGATAAAAACCAGACGAAAAGACAGAGCAAAAGAAAAAAAAACCAAAACAGACGCTGTACAATGCACACACACACAAAAATAAGACACGAGCAAAAGAAAAAAAAGTAACAATAAAAACCAGACGCTGTACAATGCACACACACACAAAAATAAGACACGAGCAAAAGAAAAAAAAGTAATAAAAACCAGACGCTGTACAATGCACACACACAAAAATAAAAAATAAAAAGACACGAGCAAAAGAAGAAAAAAAGTAACGATAAAACCAGACAAAAAGACACAACAAAAAAGTAACAATAAAAACCAGACAAAAAAGACACAACAAAAAAAAAGTTTAAAAAAAAGTAACGATGGTGGTGGTGGTGGTGTGTCCATCGAGATCGATGATGACCATCGTTGTCATCCAGATGGGGGATGGGGGATGGGGGGAGGGTGGTGGTGTGGTGGGGGGAAGGATGCTCATGAATCTATCTGTGAGTGCGCAGATGGCTGAATAGTCCAATCTGCGCACGAAATGTTCGCTGACAGTTGGGGCAGACAAAGACAGGCATATCATTGTTAGGGAGCTTGTTTGCCCGTGACTTTCTGGCCTGCCTCTTCTCAACAGCTGCAGCAGTCCTGTTGGCCTCGCACAACCTGGCGCCTTTGTGCACAGCAGCGCGCCATTTGTCACGGTCCACTGCAGATTCCTCCCAGGAGTCAGGGTTGATATCAAACACTTTCAGAGAGACTTTCAGAGTATCTCTGAAGCGCTTCTTCTGACCTCCGTGTGATCTCTTCCCTTTTTGCAGCTCGCCATAGAAGAGCCTTTTGGGCAGCCGATGGTCTGGCATGCGCGCCACGTGTCCTGTCCAGCCCAGCGAAGCTGGGACTGCATCAGGATGGTGAAGATGCTGGGAAGGGTGGCTTTTGCGAGCACCTCTGTGTCTGGGGTCTTGTCTTGCCACTTGATGTTCAGTAGCTTCCTGAGGCATGTTGTGTGGAAGTGGTTCAGCTTCTTGGCATGTCGTTGGTACACTGTCCAAGTTTCGCAGGCGTACAGTAGTGTGGGGAGAACTACTGCTCTGTAGACCTTTAGCTTGGTCTCAAGACTAATGCCTCTTCTGTTCCAGACATTTGCATTGAGTCTACCAAAAGTTGCGCTTGCTCTTGCAATCCTGACGTTCACTTCATCGTCGATGGTCGCATTTCGTGACAGTGTGCTGCCAAGGTATGTGAACCGCTCCACCGCACTGAGTCTCTGACCGTTGACTGTGATGTTGGGCTCAACGTAGGGTTTCCCTGGGGCTGGCTGATGGAGAACTTCAGTTTTCCTCGTGCTGATGGTAAGGCCAAAGTTCCTGCTGGCAGTGGCAAACTTGTCGACGCTGAGTTGCATGTCAGCTTCAGATCCAGCGTTGAGGGCACAATCATCAGCAAACAAAAAGTCTCTGATGATGTCTGTCATGACCTTCGTTTTTGCTTGAAGCCTTCTGAGGTTAAACAGCTTGCCATCTGTTCGGTACTTTAGGCCGATTCCAACATCGCCATCTCTGAAGGCATCAGTAAGCATTGCAGAGAACATGAGGCTGAACAGCGTTGGAGCCAAGACGCAGCCTTGCTTGACACCATTTGTGACAGCAAAAGGAGCAGATGTTTCACCATTGTCCTGGACTCGAGCCTGCATGCCTTCATGGAATTGGCTGACCAAGGAAATAAATTTCCGAGGGCATCCGTACTTGGCCATGATCTTCCACAGTCCCTCTCTACTCACGGTGTCGAAGGCCTTAGTGAGGTCGACATAGGTGGAGAACAGATCAGCATTTTGCTCCTGACATTTCTCTTGCAGCTGCCTTGCAGCAAACACCATGTCAGTGGTTCCGCGCTCTTTCCGGAATCCACATTGGCTCTCAGGCAAATGACCTTGGTCAAGGTGTGCTGTGAGGCGGTTAAGTAGGATCCTGGCAAGTATCTTGCCTGCGATGGAGAGCAAGGAAATGCCCCGATGGTTATCACAGGCTTGCCGGTTCCCCTTTCGCTTGTACAAGTGAATGATAGATGCATCTTTGAAATCCTGGGGGATCGTCTCTTCTTTCCACATGAGTGAGTACAGCTGATGAAGCTTCTCAGTCAGCACAGTGCCTCCATCCTTGTAGACCTCTGCTGGTATGGAGTCTGAGCCAGGTGCTTTGCCACTGGATAGCAGACGGATTGCTTTCTGGGTCTCAAGAAGTGTTGGCGGATCGTCCAGTGCTTCGTTGGTGGGGACTTGTGGGAGACGGTCTATGGCTTCATCATTTATGGAGGAAGGGCGATTTAAGACCACTGTTGAAGTGCTCAGCCCATCGTTCGAGAATGTTCTCCTTCTCGGTGATCAAGGTATTCCCATCTGCACTGAGGAGGGGGGATGATCGTGAGGATGTGGGGCCATAGACTGCTTTTAAGGCATCATAGAACCTCTTCATATCGTGCCTGTCAGCATATCCCTGGATCTCATCAGCTTTGTCACTCAGCCACTTATCCTGCATCTGGCGTAACTTTTGCTGAACAGTCCTGCGGATGGCATTGTATGCATCCTTTTTTGATGTGGACTTTGGGTTGCTCAGGTGGGCTTGATGCAGACGGCGTTTCTCATCCAGAAGCTGCTTGATTTCATCACAGTTTTCATCAAACCAGTCTTTGTGCTTTCTGGTCATGGGTCCCAGGGTCTCTGAAGCTGTACTATAGATCAGCTCACGCAGGGTCCTCCAGATAAAACGATAAAACCAGATGCAAAGACACGACAACAGAAAAAAGTAAAAAAAAGTAACGATAAAAACCAGACAAAAAAGACACAACAAAAAAAAGTTTAAAAAAAAGTAACGATAAAACCAGACAAAAAAGACACGACAACAAAAAAAGTAAAAAAAAGTAACGATAAAACCAGACGAAAAGACACGAACAAAAAAAAGTAACAATAAAAACCAGACGAAAAAGACACGAACAACAAAAAGTAACGATAAAAACCAGACAAAAAAGACACGACAACAAAAAAAAGTAACGATAAAAACCAGACGAAAAGACACGACAACAAAAAAAAGTTAAAAAAAGTAACAATAAAACCAGAGAAAAAGACACGAGAACAAAAAAAAGTAACGATAAAAACCAGACGAAAAGACACGACAACAAAAAAAAGTAAAAAAAAAAAAGTAACAATAAAACCAGACGAAAAGACACGACAACAAAAAAGTTAAAAAAAAGTAACGATAAAACCAGACGAAAAGACACGACAAAAAAAAAAAAAGTAATGATAAAAACCACATGAAAAGACACGACAACAAAAAAAAGTAACGATAAAACCAGACGAAAAGACAACAAAAAAAAGTAACAATAAAAACCAGACGAAAAAAACAAAAAAGTAACGATAAAAACCAGACGAAAAGACACGACAACAACAACAACAACAAAAAAAAGTAACGATAAAAACCAGACAAAAAGACAACAAAAAAAAAGTAACGATAAAAACCAGAAGAAAAGACACGCCAACAAAAAAGTAACGATAAAAACCAGACGAAAAGACACGACAACAAAAAAGTAACGATAAAAACCAGACAAAAAAGACGAGGACCACGCAACTTCAAGCCCGCTGGGGAAAGGGCCGCAACTCAACCTGTGTAGATCAACAGCCGATGTGCACCGCTGATATCCACGGCAGGGAACAGGTCGCTGAAAGCAGCAGCTTGCTTTCCTCGCCTCATCCACGACACAGGCTGCCACCACGCACTGTCCAGCCATCCCTGTCCTGTGCCTGTCACTCCAGCTGTCCCCAGGTGTGGCCGGTCCTCTTCATGTCTGTCCCCAGGTGTGGCCGGTCCTCTTCATGTCTGTCCCCAGGTGTGGCCGGTCCTCTACATGTCTGTCCCCAGGTGTGGCCTGTCCTCTTCATGTCTGTCCCCAGGTCACAGGTCCTCTACATGTCTGTCCCCAGGTGTGGCCGGTCCTCTACATGTCTGTCCCCAGGTGTGGCCTGTCCTCTACATGTCTTTCCCCAGGTCACAGGTCCTCTACATGTCTGTCCCCAGGTGTGGCCTGTCCTCTACATGTCTGTCCCCAGGTGTGGCCTGTCCTCTTCATGTCTGTCCCCAGGTCACAGGTCCTCTACATGTCTGTCCCCAGGTGTGGCCGGTCCTCTACATGTCTGTCCCCAGGTGTGGCCTGTCCTCTTCATGTCTGTCCCCAGGTGTGGCCGGTCCTCTACATGTCTGTCCCCAGGTGTGGCCTGTCCTCTTCATGTCTGTCCCCAGGTGTGGCCTGTCCTCTTCATGTCTGTCCCCAGGTGTGGCCGGTCCTCTACATGTCTGTCCCCAGGTGTGGCCGGTCCTCTACATGTCTGTCCCCAGGTGTGGCCGGTCCTCTTCATGTCTGCCTCCAGGTGCACCGTCTGCATTGCCACGTCATCGGGACCTGGGAAATAGAAGATGGACGGGTGGAAGACGAACCATCTGCATTGTCACGTCATCGGGAACTTGAAAATAGAAGGAAGATGAACCATCTGCATTGTCACGTCATCGGGACCTGGAAAATGGGACATGAACCATCTGCATTGTCACGTCATCAGGACGTGGGAAAATGGAAGGGTGAAAGATAGACCATCTGCATTGTCACGTCATCAGAATCTCGGAAATAGAAGATGGAAGGGTGGAAGATGGACCATCTGCATTGTCACGTCATCAGGACCTGGGAAAATGGAAGGATGGAAGACGAACCATCTGCATTGTCACGTCATCAGGACCTGAGAAAATGGAAGATGAACCATCTGCATTGTCACGTCATCAGGACCTGGGAAAATGGAAGGATGGAAGATGAACCATCTGCATTGTCACGTCATCAGGACCTTGGAAACAAGATGGAAGGATGGAAGATGAACCACCTGCATTGTCACGTCATCAGGACCTGGGAAACAAGATGGAAGGATGGAAGATGAACCATCTGCATTGTCACCTCATCAGGACCTGAGAAAATGGAAGATGAACCATCTGCATTGTCACGTCATCAGGACCTGGGAAAATGGAAGGATGGAAGATGAACCATCTGCATTGTCACGTCATCAGGACCTGGGAAACAAGATGGAAGGATGGAAGATGAACCATCTGCATTGTCACGTCATCAGGACCTGGAAAAATGGAAGGATGGAAGATGAATCATCTGCACTGTCACGTCATCAGGACCTGGGAAAATGGAAGGATGGAAGACGAACCATCTGCATTGTCACCTCATCAGGACCTGGAAAATGGAAGATGAACCATCTGCATTGTCACGTCATCAGGACCTGGGAAACAAGATGGAAGATGAACCATCTGCACTGTCACGTCATCAGGACCTGGGAAACAAGATGGAAGGATGGAAGATGAACCATCTGCATTGTCACGTCATCAGGACCTGGGAAAATGGAAGGATGGAAGATGAACCATCTGCATTGTCACGTCATCAAGACCTGGAAACAAGATGGAAGGATGGAAGATGAACCATCTGCACTGTCACGTCATCAGGACCTGGGAAAATGGAAGGATGGAAGATGAACCATCTGCATTGTCACGTCATCAGGACCTGGGAAACAAGATGGAAGGATGGAAGATGAACCATCTGCACTGTCACGTCATCAGGACCTGGGAAACAAGATGGAAGGATGGAAGATGAACCATCTGCACTGTCACGTCATCAGGACCTGGGAAACAAGATGGAAGGATGGAGATGAACCATCTGCACTGTCACGTCATCAGACCTGGGGAACAAGATGGAAGGATGGAAGATGAACCATCTGCACTGTCACGTCATCAGGACCTGGGAAACAAGATGGAAGGATGGAAGATGAACCATCTGCATTGTCACGTCATCAGGACCTGGGAAACAAGATGGAAGGATGGAAGATGAACCATCTGCATTGTCACGTCATCAGGACCTGGGAAAATGGAAGGATGGAAGATGAACCATCTGCATTGTCACGTCATCAGGACCTGGGAAACAATGGAAGGATGGAAGATGAACCATCTGCATTGTCACGTCATCAGGACCTGGGAAAATGGAAGGATGGAAGATGAACCATCTGCATTGTCACGTCATCAGGACCTGGGAAAATGGAAGGATGGAAGATGAACCATCTGCACTGTCACGTCATCAGGACCTGGGAAACAAGATGGAAGGATGGAAGATGAACCATCTGCATTGTCACGTCATCAGGACCTGGGAAAATGGAAGGATGGAAGATGAACCATCTGCATTGTCACGTCATCAGTTCCTGGGAAAATGGAAGGATGGAAGATGAACCATCTGCACTGTCACGTCATCAGGACCTGGGAAAATGGAAGGATGGAAGATGAACCATCTGCATTGTCACGTCATCAGGACCTGGGAAACAAGATGGAAGGATGGAAGATGAACCATCTGCATTGTCACGTCATCAGGACCTGGGAAAATGGAAGGATGGAAGATGAACCATCTGCATTGTCACGTCATCAGTTCCTGGGAAAATGGAAGGATGGAAGATGAACCATCTGCACTGTCACGTCATCAGGACCTGGGAAAGATGGAAGGATGGAAGATGAACCATCTGCATTGTCACGTCATCAGGACCTGGGAAACAAGATGGAAGGATGGAAGATGAACCATCTGCACTGTCACGTCATCAGTTCCTGGGAAAATGGAAGGATGGAAGATGAACCATCTGCACTGTCACGTCATCAGGACCTGGGAAAATGGAAGGATGGAAGATGAACCATCTGCATTGTCACGTCATCAGGACCTAAGAAAATGGAAGGATGGATGGCAGGAGTGTGAGTCTGTCCGTGTTCAAATTATCTATTCATTTATATCGTAATGTTATTATATTATTCATATTATCTTCTTTCCTTTTCCCTTTATATATATATATATATATTTTTTTTTTTTGTTGTTGTTGCTTATTCATTCATTTCTTACTTCATTTCCCCTCAAGTCAAAGCTTGACAAAGTGCGTCGGGTTACGCTGCTGTCAGGCATCTGCTAAACAGATGTGGTATAGCATATAAAAAAATATTTTCCGAATGCACTGACGTTTTCTTGAGGAAAGTTTCGATATCAAAGTTCAAAATTCACAAGACATGTTACAGCATTCAGATCTACATTGAACTGTATGATATGAATAATATTGATTCAACCCTATTTGTTCAGGATGGCTGTTTCAATGGGTAACAGACTGTACAAAGGTGTGTGAAATACTGACCGTGTTGTCTAGCCAGGTGTCGACGTAGTGCAGGGCGTTGTCTGCCGCTGTTGCAGAAGCTGAGCCAGTGGGGAGTTGTCAGACTGGTCAGTTTTTATGGTGGATGGCTGACTGACTTCAGTGGTTGCTGTCTCTGCCGTTGTTGTCGAACACGGTTGTGTGTAACAAGCATCGTCTGCTACAAGCATGACTCACATCAGTCTCGGGGTAAATGACGCCCCATTTTACCATCTAGCTTTTTAGTTTTAAAGTTATGAAAATTGAGTATTTTGCTAAACTAATAACGTGTAGAGCCAAGTACAAGTACTTCTAAACGTTGCATGAAGTGAAAAGGACTTAATTTTGAGAAAAGCCAAGACTGGAAATTTTCACGTTTCATCGAGGGTATTAACTCTCGTGGTGTATTATATTTAACTGAAAAAAGAATTGGCGATTCCGATTGATTTTGTTGTTATTTTTATGGCAGTTTGGGGCATAATACAGTAAGTGACGAGGCGTTCACCAATCCAATCTTTCTCTGAATATTTAACCGTCTCCTCCAACTTTCCATCACATGTTATCGTGTATTGTCGATTGAATATTGGATTGAACGGGCAGGTCAACTATTTGAAACAAAATGTCCTTCGCGGTCGCGAGAACATGAGCACGCGCTTTGAAGACTAAGTGGTGGTAAAGTGGTGGCCGTGTTGATCATCACGATGAGACAAACCCAGGTCGGTGTGCAGCACACACTTAGGGAACGTAAAAGAACGCATGGGAACAAAAGGTTTGTCCCAGCCACAATTATGCAGAAAATCACTTTGATAAAACAAAAACATGCAGACAGAAAATGGAAAATGAAGTGGCACTGTACTGTGGCGACACGCTCTCCCCGGGGAGAGCACTCCTAATTTTACACAGAAATTCGTTGTGGGAAAAACAGTACTATGGTGACACGATCTCCCCGGGGAGAGCACTCCTAATTTTACACAGAAATTCGTTGTGGGAAAAACAGTACTATGGCGACACGCTCTCCCCGGGGAGAGCACTCCTAATTTTACACAGAAATCTGTTGTGGGAAAACTAACAGTACTATGGTGACACGCTCTCCCGGGGAGAGCACTCCTAATTTTACACAGAAATCTGTTGTGGGAAAAACAGTACTATGGCGACACGCTCTCCCCGGGGAGAGCACTCCTAATTTTACACAGAAATCTGTTGTGGGAAAACTAACAGTACTATGGTGACACGATCTCCCCGGGGAGAGCACTCCTAATTTTACACAGAAATTCGTTGTGGGAAAAACAGTACTATGGTGACACGACCTCCCCGAGGAGAGCACTCCTAATTTTACACAAATTCGTTGTGGGAAAAACAGTACTATGGTGACACGCTCTCCCCGGGGAGAGCACTCCTAATTTACACAGAAATTCGTTGTGGGAAAAACAGTACTATGGTGACACGCTCTCCCCGGGGAGAGCACTCCTAATTTTACACAAAAATTCGTTGTGGGAAAAACAGTACTATGGTGACACGATCTCCCCGGGGAGAGCACTCCTAATTTTACACAAATTCGTTGTGGGAAAAACAGTACAATACGCGAGACCAGAGTTTTTTCACTCCCTTCCTGTAGACCTTTATTTCTCTGCGTTCTAGTCTTTCGGATAAAACGATAAATCGAGTCCGTGTGCAGCACATAACTGAACCCACGGCAGGGAAAATGTCCCGGTCAACACTGACAGAAAACTAAAGCACCTGCGGACAGTTTGAAAAATGGAGAGGCCTGCACTGTGACGACACGCTGTCCACTGGGACAGCAGCTCAAATTTCACACAATGAAATCTGTCGTGGCAAAAAGTAAAACAATATCAATATAGTACAATATACAGACCGGGATTTGAACTCCCTCCTACACTCACGGTTAACTCCACTGAACCTCAAATGGTGGTATGGGTGTTGTCATTCACATGATGTAACCTGGGCAAGACACTCTCCACTATAATCAAATTCTAGCCCAGATTTCTAGTCGGGACGGCAATTACCGCTTCTGATGGTCATAGTCGATCATGACTATCAACGTCCCATGTCCAGCAAGCACTTGGCGCACGAAAAAGAAACCACGGCGACAAAAGGGTTGTCAAGACAAAATTCTGTAGAAAATCACTTTCATAGTAAACCATCTAATATACATGCATACAGGAAAAGGGATCACTGTGCACAATGGAAATGTACTGGCTACATGGAGAGGAAGGGGGAAGAATGGTTAAGACGCTCATAATAATTTGATGCCAATACAGAGACTCCGTGGGGGTGTGGGTTCGATTCCCGCTCGCGCCCTTTCTCCCAAGTTTGTCCGGAAAATCAAACTGAGCGCGTAGTGTTTGGGATGAGACGATAAACCAAGGTCCTGTGTGCAGCAAGCGCTTCGAGCACGAAAAAGAAACCACGGCGACAAACGGGATGTTATGGGCGAAATTCTGTAGAAAATCACTTTGATACATAATATTAACACACTTGCAGACAGAAAGAAAAGGGATGATGCTGTACTATGTCAAAGCACTGGCCACGTAAACATCCCGAATTTCACAGCAATCTGGCGTGACAACAATACAATACAATACAATACTCAGGCCGGTATTTTTACCCCATCCCCTACCCCTCCAATAGACAGACCTTGAGTGGTGCTCTGGGTGCTGGTCATTTGATTAAAACAATAAACCGAGGTCCCATGTACAACATGCACCTAGCGCACGTAAAAGAACCCATGGCAGCAAAAGATTTGTCCCGGGCAAACAGTTTCAAAAAGAAAAAGTGGCGCTGGACTGTGGCGATGTGCTCTCCCTGTGGACAGCAGCCCCACTTCAAAAGAGAAAACTGTTTTGACAAGTAACATGCAATATGCTCACCGGAATTTTTTTTTTTATACCCCTCCACTCGACCTTGAGCAGTGGGCTGGGCACTAGTCACAAAGATGAAGCGATGAACGGTGGTCCCTTGTGCAGCGCAAGTTTAAGAACCCACGGCGACAAAACGTTATTAACACACGGGTGTCGCTACACTGTGGCGATGCACTTTCCCCAGGGAAAGCAACCCGAATTCCACAGAGAGAAAAATGTGACCAAAGGCAACAACACAATACAGCACAACACAATAATAGTATTGATAAAAGTAATAATAATAAAGGACATTTCAGAACTGACGGGAGCGCGAAAAAGTTCAATCGGAAAATGAAGGATTTCAAAACTGGTGGAAATGCGACGAAGGATACTTGGACAAACACAAGGGCGGAGACCGGGTAAGCTGAAAGACTGGTATTGTAACAATCAAATATCGTAAAATGACCCAAATCCAAACAAAACTAGGGAAATGACCAAAAGAGCGACAAAAGAAACTCGGGAAATGTCTAAAGTGCTGCAATCAACTCAGCAAATGACCGAATCACGACAATGAAAACTCGGGAAATGACTAAAGCGCTACAAAGAAAACTCAGGAAATGACCGAATCACGATAAAAAAAACAACTCAGGAAATGACCAAAGCGCTACAAATAAAACTCGGGAAATGACCAAAGCGCTACAAATAAAACTCGGGAAATGACTAAAGCGCAACGAATAAACTCGGGAAATGACCAAAAGCGCTACAAATAAAACTCGGGAAATGACTAAAGCGCAACGAAGGAAAACTCGGGAAATGACCAAAGCGCAACGAAGAAAACTCGGGAAATGACCAAAGCGCAACGAAGAAAACTCGGGAAATGACTAAAGCGCAACGAATAAAACTTGGGAAATGACTAAAGCGCTACAATAAAACTCGGGAAATGACTAAAGCGCAACGAAGAAAACTCGGGAAATGACTAAAGCGCTACAAATAAAACTCGGGAAATGACTAAAGCGCGAAAAATAAAAACTCGGGAAATGACTAAAGCGCTACAAAGAAAACTCGGGAAATGACCCAAAGCGCGAAAAATAAAACTCGGAAATGACTAAAGCGCAACGAAGAAAACTCGGGAAATGACTAAAGCGCTACAAATTTAAAAACGGGAAATGACTAAAAGGGAACCGGGAAAAAAACCCCGGGAAAATTTACCAAAGCGCAAAAGAAGAAAACCCCGGGAAAAAGCCAAAACGCAACGAAAAAAAACCCCGGGGAAGGACTAAAAACGCTACAAATAAAACTCGGGAAAAAAGACTAAAGCCCCTAAAAAAAAAAATCGGGAAATGCCCCAAAATCGCAAAAAAAGAAAAACCCGGGGAAAAGGGCCCAAAACCCCTACAAATTTTAAAAATCGGGAAAAAGGGCCCAAAGCCCCTACAAAATTTAAAACCCCGGGAAAAAGACCAAAGCGCTTAAAAAAAAAACTCGGGAAATGACTAAAGCGCAACGAAGAAAACTCGGGGAAATGGCCAAAGCGCTACAAATAAAATCGGGGGAAAAAAAAGCCCAAAGCGCAAAAGAAAACTCGGAAATTTACTTTAAAACCTCCCAAAAAAAACTCGGGGAAAAACTAAAGCCTACAAATAAAATCGGGGAAAAAGATAAAGTGCAACGAAGGAAAAAAATCGGGGAAAAGGGCCCAAAGCGGGTACAATAAAATGGGGGAAAAGGGCTAAAACGCAACGAAGAAAATCGGGAAATGGGCTAAAAACGTACAAATAAAACTGGGAAATGACTAAAGGGGCAACGAAGGAAAAAATCGGGAAAAGACCAAAGCGCAACGAAGAAAAATCGGGGGAAAAGACCAAAGCGTACAAAAAAAATCGGGAAAAAGACTTTAAAACGCTACAAATAAAAATCGGGAAATGACTAAGCGGGAAGAAAAAATTCGGGGAAAAGGGCCCAAAACGCTACAATTAAAAAATCCCGGGGAAAAGACTAAAGGCTTTCAAATAAAAATCGGGGGAAAAATGCCCAAAGCGCTACAAAATAAAACTCGGGAAAAGACTAAAGGCCCAAGAAAAAAAAACTCGGGGGAAATGGGGCTAAAACGCTACAAAAAAAAAATCGGGAAAAAGACCAAAGCGCTTTCAACGAAGAAATAAAACTCGGGAAATGACAAAGCGCTACAAATAAAACTCGGGAAATGACTAAAGCGCTACAAATAAAAACTCGGAAATGACTAAAGCGCAACGAAGAAAACTCGGGAAATGACCAAAAGCGCTACAAATAAAACTCGGGAAATGACTAAAGCGCTACAAAAAAACTCGGAAATGACTAAAGCGCTACCAATAAAACTCGGGAAATGACTAAAGCCTACAAATAAAACTCGGAAATGACCAAAGCGCTACAAATAAAACTCGGGGGAAATGACTAAAGCGCAACGAATAAAACTCGGGAAATGGACTAAAGCGCTACAAATAAAACTCGGGAAATGACTAAAGCGCTACCAATAAAACTCGGGAAATGACCAAAGCGCTACAAATAAACTCGGGAAATGACCAAAGCGCTACAAATAAACCTCGGGGGAAAAGACTAAAGCGCCAAAAGAAGAAAACTCGGGGAAAAAGGGCCCAAGGTCCAAAAAAAATCGGGAAATGAAATTTAAAACGCAAAAGAAGAAAACTCGGGGGGAAAGGGCTAAAGCGCTACAAAAAAAACTCGGGGAAAAGACTTTAAAACCGGGTACAAAAAAATCGGGAAATGACCCAAAGCGCAAAGAAGAAAATCGGGAAATTTACTAAAGTGCAAGAAGAAAAAATCGGGAAAGCTAAAGCGTACAAATTTAAAAAGGGGGGAAAAGACCCCAAAGCGCAACGAAGAAAAACTCGGGGGAAAAAAAATAAAGCGCTACAAATAAAAATCGGGGAAAAGACTAAAGCGCAACGAAGAAAAAATGGGGGAAAAGCCTTTAAAACGAACGAAAAAAAAACTCGGGAAAAAGACCAAAGCGCTACAAAAAAAACTCGGGAAATGACTAAAACGTACAAATAAAACTCGGGAAAAAGGGGCTAAAGCGCAAAGAAGGGGAAAAATTTGGGGGAAATGAACCCAAAACGTACAAACAAAACTCGGGGGAAAGGGCCCAAAACGTACAATAAAAACTCGGGGAAAAGACTTTAAAACGAAAGAAGAAAAAATGGGAAATGACTAAAAACGCTACAAATAAAACCCCGGGGAAAAGACCAAAACGCTACAAATAAAAAAAGGGAAAAAACTTTAAAACGCTACAAAAAAAGCTACAAATAAAAATGGGAAAAGGGCCCAAAACGCTACAAAAAAAAAACTTGGGAAATGACTAAAGCGCTACAAATAAAACTCGGAAATGGGCTAAAGCGCAAAAGAAAAAAAAACTCGGGAAAAAGACTTAAAACGAAAGAAGGAAAAATTTGGGGAAATTTAATAAAGCCCCAACAAAAAAAACTCGGGGAAAAGACCAAAACGTACCCAAAAAAAACCCGGGAAAAGACCAAAGCGCAAGAAGGGAAAATCGGGAAAAAACTAAAGCGCTACAAAGGGAAAAATCCGGAAATGACTAAAGCGCTACAACTAAAACTCGGGAAATGACTAAAGCGCTACAAATAAAACTCGGGAAATGACTAAAGCGCAACGAAGAAAACTCGGGAAATGACTAAAGCGCAACGAAGAAAACTCGGGAAATGACTAAAGCGCTACAAATAAACTCGGGAAATGACCAAAGCGCTACAAATAAAACTCGGGAAATGACTAAAGCGCAACGAAGAAAACTCGGGAAATGACTAAAGCGCTACAAATAAAACTCGGGAAATGACTAAAGCGCAACGAAGAAAACTCGGGAAATGACTAAAGCGCTACAAATAAAACTCGGGAAATGACTAAAGCGCAACGAAGAAAACTCGGGAAATGACTAAAGCGCTACAAATAAAACTCGGGAAATGACTAAAGCGCAACGAAGAAAACTCGGGAAATGACTAAAGCGCTACAAATAAAACTCGGGAAATGACTAAAGCGCGATAAAGAAAACTCGGAAAGTGACGAAAGTGACAAAGTCGGGATTGACTAGAAAGCTGACTGAAAGTGAAAGTCGGGATTGACTAAAGCTCAACGAAGAAAACTCGGAAATGACTAAGCGCAACGAAGAAAACTCGGGAAATGACTAAAGCGCAACGAAGAAAACTCGGGAAATGACTAAGCGCAACGAAGAAAACTCGGGAAATGACCAAAGCGCAACGAAGAAAACTCGGGAAAATGACTAAAACGCGACGAGAAAACTCGGGAAATGACTAAAGCGCTACAGAAGAAAACTCGGGAAATGACCTAAAGCGCTACGAAGAAAACTCGGGAAATGACCCAAAGCGCTACGAAGAAAACTCGGGAAATGACCAAAGCGCTACGAAGAAAACTCGGGAAATGACCAAAGCGCAACGAATAAACTCGGGAAATGACCAAAGCGCTACAGAAAACTCGGAATTGACCGATTCGCGAGAAAACTCCGGAAATAACCGAAATCACGACAATGAACTCGGGAAATACCAAAAGCGCCACAAAGAAAAGTCGGGAAGTGAACAATGCGCGACAATGAAAACTCGGGAAATGACCAAAAGCGCCACAAAGAAAACTCGGAAAACGACAAAAACGCCACAAAGAAAACTCGGGAAATGAAGTTCGACAAAGAACGCGACTGGCCTCCATGGCCCCCACCGCCAACATTCAGATTCCCCACTGCTCCAGAGAGACAGAGGAGAGCAGGAGAGACAGGGGTGAGAGGGTGGGAGGTGAGAAGGGAGATGGGGGTGGGAGTTGGGAGTGTCGTGGCACTTTTGCCGTGCTCCTGGTGTCATTCTGCCTGCAATTAGTTAATCGTTTTTATCGCTGTCTCCATCTGGTGATGCACCCTTCCCCATTTCACACCATCTGGAAGAGATCACCTTCCACAGGAACACGATCTATGTCACTGCGTTGATGTTTTGCGATATGAAGCTGGCTTTTAACCCTGCTGATCCAGAAAGCAAACTTCTAGTCCGGTCTTAATACTTCGTCTCTTCCAAGTAGATATTTTCCGTAAAGTCTTAATCCTTCGATCGCCTCACCACAAAAGCTTAACTCGGCTGCTGCAGTTGGTAATAACCCTGCTATGACACTTTGAAAGTTTAACTGTCCTCACAATAAATAATACTGGCTTAACTCGGCTGCTGCAGTTGTTAATATCCCTGCTACAAAAAAATAAGACTGGTAATTTTCCGTACAATAAATGAATATTGTGGAAAACAAAATCCGCATCACACTTCTGACAGCGCAAGACTCACCAATGTAGGTATACTCACCATAATAAAGTGGAGTGATGGCCTAGAGGTAACGCGTCCGCCTTGGAAGCGAGAGAATCTGTGCGCGCTGGTTCGAATCACGGCTTAGCCGCCCATACTTTCTCCCCCTCCACTAGACCTTGAGTGGTGGTCTGGACGCTAATCATTTGGATGAGACGATAAACCGAGGTCCCGTGTACAACATGCACTTAGCGCACGTAAAAGAACCCACGTCAACAAAAGGGTTGTTCCTGACAAATTTCTGTAGAAAAATCCACTTCGAAAGGAAAAAAAAATGCACGCAGGAAAAAATATATATTAATAAAAAAAAGAAAAAGAGTGGCGCTGCAGTGTAGCGACGCGCTCTCACTCGGGAGAGCAGCCCGAATTTCACACAGAGAAATCTGTTGTGATAAAAAGAAATACAAATACAAATAAGAGCACCCATCAAAGTACCCACCTTGAAGTCCACACCAGTGACCTCCGGCAGCAACACCCAGGACCCTGTTTTATTTCCACGTGCATTCACACCATGACAGGCAAACATTAACTACAGCCCCCTTTGTTGCCTGGTCGCCAATCAGCTCCACTGATCACTCTTTGGACGAGAACGAAGTTGGAGATGTACAGTCTGGTAATTTTGTTGTTGTAATAATGAAAAAAAAAATAAATAAAATAAACCGAACGAGCTAACGCGGCTTCGTCAAGGGTCCAAAGGTTCAGAAACAATCAACACTGAAAACCTAGGCGCACTGGGCATGGGGGTACCTTCGTTAGATTTGCCTGTCATTGCACAACATTGCATAAGGACGTGTTTTCTTTGTCCAACCCTTCCACATTTGACGAAACAGACAGAACGCTTTTTTGTTGTTGAACACAGTAATAATCGTTTCCACAGTTGATAGTGCAATTAGCACTGAGGACAGCGCGGTGGACTGAAGGGCGGGGCAGGAGAAAGAAAACCCGACCTTTCAGAAAACCCTGTGTGCTCCAGGCACTCTTTGAAAGTTGTGCATGTGTTTGAGATTCATTTTCCGAAAGATTCCTTCATCTATTGCAACTGTCTGCGGGATATCCCAAACCTTCATCACTACCTCTGTTGTGTGTGCATGATGAAAAACTTTCGGTCAGAGGACAAATTGTCGAAACGACTGTTGCGCAGTCTCGCGCACGCAACATGTTCTGAATGTCGAGAAGTTCACTGGTGAAATGTTTTGTGTAACTAAAATCAGCATGCTGTGTCAAATGTATACACACTCCACGTGCTGAAACGGAGTCGAATCGGTTGAATATTTGATTTTTTGTTTGTATGGTGTGGGTTTTGTTGTTTGTTTTTATCAGTTATTCAAAACCCCTTCTATTCAATCAGGGAGTGACCCAGTAACACTGTTAAAGGTAATGACGTTTTCATTCTTAGCGTATCTAATTTGAGAGAAATACATCAACTTCCATGCAAAGTCCTCCTTTAAAAAATGAACCTCAGTACGTGTTGTGCATGTATTTGAGGCTCGGCAAGATCTCCTTCCCTGCTTTTGTCATCTTCGTGTATGAAGTCAATAATAAAAAAATAAAATTAAATCCATGTATTTCAACCGAATTTGATTCTTCTACCCAATGTGGGGTTTTGTGGATACAGGAATACGCCAGCTAAATGACTGTATAAAAACAGGTAACTGCAACTATGATGCAAATCATGCAAGCTTGCAGTTTATTTAGTCTACTTTGATACACCAGTAATACAGCAGTAGTAACTTGCTGCAAACAGGCTGGACCTCTGGTTCTTTCAATGCCGACTTCAGCTTCTAGCTGAGTCGTGTGCTAGTAGTACGAATGCACATTTGAAAAGTTCATTTAAAAATAAAAAGTTTGAAAAAAATGAACAAACATTATTTTGTATAATCTTTTTCTTTATTTTTTCTTCTTCTAAGTTTCGACGTAAAGTTTGTTCGAATAATTGACGGTGGAAAAGCCGTGTATTTTGTTTCGCCAAAGCATTCTTATCCTTGTTTTCTGATGGCGTTAAATGAAATTTTCCACCTGATCACAGGCATCTGAACTCATTCCAATGATCGTCCGAACTCACCCCTGACTGACCGATTCCTTTGAGTCTTTATTCATTTGTTATGTATTTATTTGTTGCGATACAGGCAAATAGCAGGGATAAGGAGATCTCCCCTGGATAAAATTCTAACACCCATTGAAGGAGACAGCTGACAAACAAGTGCTGGGTACTCACCGGGATATCCATGTTGGGCAGGAAGGCTTAAAGCGGACCACCACAGTCCGCTACAGAGACAGTCGTGTCTCCGCCTTCCCGCCAAAACAGCCGGTCGCTGGCCCAGCTCCAAGTTTTAAACTCCCGCCTGTGGACAAAAAGTTCAGTCCAATCAATGAAAGGGGTGACATCTCTGCACTCAGTGGGCACACAGGGACAGAAAATACAGCCCAACTCAACCTGTCACCCCCACTCTTACTGGAGTCACCCACTGTCTGCAGCAACAGACTCGATCAAGTTCATTCCAATCAATCAAGGGGTGACATAAGTCAAACGCTGCCCACGAATCTATGTGGTTCAAAGAACAGACAAGACAGATAGAAAAGATCTGTCTCAAGAAATCATATAAAATTACCTGCAAAAACCCCTGCATAACATCTTTTTGAAAACATTCTTCGCGACGTGCCTTCCGATGTGGTGCTGATTCGAGAGATTGCCTAAATCGGATACAATTGATTGGAACCAGGGTTACGGCAATGTCCAATTTTCGCAACCTAAACCATTGAACATATTAGCTGCATTTCCATGGTTTTGCGGGACGAAAAACGGAAAATCAAGATGGTGGCACATTAGTTTAGTGACTGAATCCACATCAGAATTAAGTAAAATACCGCACAAAATAAGAGTCGAAATCCACTGAAAATGGGTTACAACATCTACAATTGGTAATATCGTTTCATACATGCACAACAATTGCTGGTAAAACAGGTGCAATAATTCAGGATGCTAAAACTGGACTTGACCCAGAGTGACCGTGTTAGTGTATACAACAAAACTACAATGTCTTACCTTAAACAAAAATCTCGGTTGGAACACATTCACAAGAGAAAATCCGCATACATGACAGCCTCAAGACACACAACGAAATATCTGGTCCAGAGAAAATTCCCCAGCTACTATCAAGCATTATTTCTTTGGGGGAAAATGTCGGTACAGAAATCTGCTCACCTGAGAAGTTCGCCTGGTCGACCGATATTCTCGCGTTTCACGCAAATCTGAACTGCACGTATCAGCAAAGGACTGAATATGTGTGTGTGTGTGTGTGTGTGTGTGTTGGGGGGGAGGGGGGGTGGAGGTGGGGTGTTTTGGGTTGTTTTTTTTCAGCAAAGGTCTGCATGTGTTTTTCTTGCTTTTTTTGTTGTTGTTTATGTACGTTTATGTGTATTTGATTGTGCTTTTATATCTGTGAAACTGCATGTTTAGTGCATATCTGTTATGCATGTATGTGTGAATGTGTCTGCATGTTTTACATTTATTTGCTTATTTATCATCATTGTTGTCTTTTTTATTTTATTTATTAATTCTATTCTATTTCATTTTATTTATTTATTTATTATTTGTTTATTTATTTATTTATCTATCTATTTATTTTTATTTTTGTACGCTTATAGTTGACTTCATTAAGTTTTTGCGCCTTATAAATATTATTATTAGTAGTAGTAGTAGTTCTTTTTATGTATTTATCTATTATTTATTTACTTATTTCTTTTTATTTTATTTTATTTTATTTAGTGTTTTTTTTCTCAAGGCCTGACTAAGCGCGTTGGGTTACGCTGCTGGTCAGGCATCTGCTTGGCGGATGTGGTGTAGCGTATATGGATTTATCCGAACGCAGTGACGCCTCCTTGAGCTACTGAAACTGAAACTGAAACTGTTGTTGTTTGTTTGTTTGTTGCTTCCTTGCCATTTCTGCTGCATCTGCTTCTTGAAGAGTTGATCCTCAGCCCGACAGGCGCAATAGCCGACTGGTTAAAGCGTTTGACTTTCAATCTGAGGGTCCTGGGTTCGAATCTCGCTAAGGGCGCCTGATGGTTAAAGGGTGGAGATTTTTCCGATCTCCCAGGTCAACTTATGTGCAGACCTGCCAGTGCCTGAACCCCCTTCGTGTGTATACGCAAGCAGAGGAACAAATACACACGTTAAAAATCCTGTAATCCATGTCAGCGTTCGGTGGGTTATGGAAACATGAACATACCCGGCATGCACACCACCAAAAACGGAGTATGGCTGCCTATATGGCGGGGTAAAAACGGCTATGAATGTGAAAGCCCACTCGTGTACATACGAGTGAACGTGGGAGCTGCAGCCCACGAACGAAGAAGAAGACCCACAGCCCCCTTTGTTTATTTTTTGGCAGTTCTTTTCCTTCCAAAGGGAGATATCTTGCCTGAGAAGGCTGTTTTGCATAATGGATGTGTTTTCTTTTGCAGAACGTTACGTTTGTCACCTGATAATTCACGAAATATGAAATCTGTTTAAAAAAAAAGAACCGTTTGGACAATTTGATTCTCTCTCTCTCTCTCTCTCTCTCTCTCTCTCTCTCTCTTTCTGTGTGTGTGTGTGTGTGTGTGTGTGTGTGTGTGTAAATATGCGTGTGTATGTGCTGATGTGTGTGAGCGCGCGCGCGCGTTTGTATGTATCATTGTCCAGTATGCGTTATTATGAACAATTCATAGTATAAAACAAATCATCATTAAATTGTACTTGTCGTAATAAAACTTGAGATATGAAGACTGTTACAATGTGTGTGCGTTTGTTTGTGTATGAGAGAGTGTGTGTACGTGTGTGTCGGGTGGGGTGGGGGGTGGGGGGCATGGGGGGATTGTGAGGGTGTGTGTGCGTGTGCGTGTGTTGTGTGTGTGTGTGTGTGTGTGTGTGTGTGTGTGTGTGTGTGTGAGCGCATTTGCACTCTTTTTTTCCGTATACACATGTGTGCACAAATTCGTTTTTCCCCATTCATTTCTTTATTTTTTGTTGGTCACTTGCCTTTGACGTATCTTTCATTTCAGTCATTGTATCATAATGCATTCACTCTTTTCATAACTTTGATTCAGTTTTCTGTGGACGTGTTGTTGAAACCACGGTGGGCTCTCAAGGCCTCAACAGCGCGTTTGGCTTTCTGACTAGGTCAGGCATCTGTTCCTTTATGTTTCAAGCAGATGTAGTGTTGCGTTTATGGAGAACACTCACCCCACACCATTACACTCCCCAACACCCACCCCACACCATTACACTCCCCAACACCCACCCCACACCATTACACTCCCCAACACCCACCCCACCCACCCTGACCTACACCTACACTCTCCCACATCCACCCACCCCAACACACACACCACCCCTACACACCCCCAACACACACACACCCCTACACACCCCCAACACCCACCCCACCCACCCTGACCTACAGCTACACTCCCCCACATCCACCCACCAACACACACACACCACCCCTACACACCCCCACATCCACCCACACCAACACACACACCACCCCTACACACCCCCAACACACACACACCCCTACATACCCAAAACACCAACAGGCCACCATACATGCCCCGCCCAACTCACATCCACCCCTACACACCCCCACACACACCCTACACACCCCCCCCAACACACACCACCCCTACCACACCCCAACACACACCACCCCTACACACCCAAACAACACCTACCCCTACACACCCCAACACAACCTCCCCCTACACTACCCCAACACCCACCCACCCCTACAACACCCCCAAACACAACCATCACCACCAAACATCACATCAACACACACCCACCCCAACACACCCCACACACCACCCCTACACAGTGCAATAACACACCACCCCTTACCCACCCCCTACATACCCAACCAAACACCCCACACCTTCACACACCCCACACCTCCCACCCCCTACACACCCCAACACACCACCCTACACACCCCCAACACACCCACCCCTACAACCCCCAACAACACCCACCCTACACGCACCCAACACACCACTACACACCCCCACACCCACCCACCCACACACACACACCACCCCAACACACATCCAACACACACACCACCCCAACACACCCCCAACACACCCACCCCTACACACCCCCACACCCACCCACCCCAACACACACACCACCCCTACACACCCCCAAACACAACCACACCACCCCAACACACATCCAACACACACACCACCCCAACACACCCCCAACACACCCACCCCTACACACCCCCAACACACCCACCCCTACACAGCTGCAATACACACACCACCCCTACACACCCCCAACACACCCACCCCTACACACCCCAAACACACACCACCCCTACACACCCCCAACACACCCACCCCTACACACCCCCAACACACCCACCCCTACACACCCCAAACACACCCACCCCTACACACCCCAAACACACCAACCCCTACACACCCCAAACACACCCACCCCTACACACCCCAAACACACCCACCCCTACACGCACCAACACACCCACCCACCCCTACACACCCCCAACACACCCACCCCTACACACCCCAAACACACCCACCCCTACACGCACCAACACACCCACCCACCCCTACACACCCCAAACACACCCACCCACCCTACACTCCCCCAACACACCCACCCACCCTACACTCCCCCAACACACCCACCCTACACACCCCCAACACACACACCCACCCCTACACACCCCAAACACACCCACCCACCCCTACACACTCCCAACACACACCCACCCCTACACAGCTGCAATACACACACCCACCCCTACACACCCCCAACACACCCACCCACCCCAACACCCCCCCAACACATCCACCCACCCCTACACACCCCCAACACACACACCCACCCCAACACCCCCCCAACACACCCACCCACCCCTACACACCCTCAACACACCCACCCACCCCAACACCCCCCCAACACACCCACCCACCCCTACACACCCTCAACACACCCACCCACCCCAACACCCCCCCAACACACCCACCCACCCCTACACACCCCCAACACACCCACCCACCCCTACACACCCTAAACACACCCACCACCCCAACACCCCCCCAACACACCCACCCACCCCTACACCCCCCAACACACCCACCCACCCCTACACTCCTCCAACACACCCACCCACCCCTACACACACCCCTACACAACCCAGACAAGCTGACCATTTTCCTGTCAATCCTCTGTTCAAACTAGGAACCCCAGCAAGTTGAAGACCTGGTTAGCAAGCCTTCACACACTCCCGTATCCCCCTCCCCCCCCCTCCTTTTCTCCCCCTTTCTTATTTATTTATTCAGTGTTTTTATAGTATGGCTGATTGCCAGGACTACCTTCACTGTTCTCTTCTAATTAGCATGATTTATGCAACACGAATTAACCCAGTTTATGCGTACACCTGCTGTGTTGGCATGAGAGACAGTCATTGCCGCGTGACTTTGCCAACCTATGATGTGCACACACACACACACACACACCAATATTGGTGCCCGCGTGTACACACACATATAACACATAATTATTATACACACACACACACACACACACACACACACCATCACTACCCACGCTCACCGAAACAGACTCTCTCTCTCTCTCTCTCTCTCTCTCTCTGTCTCTCTCTCTCTCTGTCTCTCTCTCTCTCTCTGTCTCTCTCTCTCTCTCTCTCTCTCTGTCTCTCTCTCTCTCTCTCTCTCTCTCTCTCTCTCATTTGTCAGAAACGGAAAACATGGTGCACAATTTACTGGTGAGATTCTAGAGTTATTCATTCTCCTCTTAGCTGATGATATTGTGTTGATATCTGAAACTGTGATTGGTTTACAAACACAATTAAATAGTCTATCTAGAGCTGCAAAATCACTTCAGTTGAAAGTAAATATGTCAAAAAGCAACATAATTGTATTTAGAAAAGGTGGATATTTAGGAATTAGGGAAAAATGGACTTATAATGGAATAACGATGCCAGTAGTGAATGTGTATAAATACTTAGGAATATATTTTTCAACAAAATTGAGTTTCACAGTTGCATGTAAAGATCTTGCAAGTAGAGCTAAACAAGCATTACTTTTGTATTATGAAAAAACTGTCGAGTTTAGAAAATCAATCTTTTGATTTGTTTATTAAATTGTTTGATTCCCAGGTACAACCCATTGTACAATATGGAGCAGAAATTTGGGGTCTCTCTAATGCTGCAGTTTGCTGCGAGAGTGTTCATTTATTTGCATTGAAAAAGTTTCTTGGAGTTACCATGAAAACGCCTAATGATTTAATTTACGGAGAGACAAAAAGATATCCGATACATCTCAATTCCGCAGTAAGATGTATTCGCTATTGGTTGAAAATAACACAAATGGAAGATTCAAGGTTGCCGGAAAAAAACATTTAACATGCTATATGATTTAGATTTGAGGGGCAAGGTAAACTGGGTATCAAAGGTTAGGGTTAGGTTATATGAACTGGGATTTGGTTATGTTTGGTTACAGCAGGGGGTAGGGGACATAAAGGGATTTATTAGTGCACTCCGAACAAGATTAATTGACAGTAGATGGCAAGATTGGTCTTATCATGTTCAAGATAGGGATAGGTTTGAGTTTTACAGACAGTTCATTTCTATACACTCTATTCCTACTTATCTTATGAAAATGGATAAGCATTTGAAACATATCACAACCAGGTTCCGATCTGGAATTTCTGACATATTTCTTCATCATTATCGTTATCAAAAAAAACAACTGTCCGACTGCAAATATTTCGGCGTTTGCCTTCCTGACTGCTTGTGAATGAAAGTGGCGTATTATAGAAATACGTCATCAC